>NC_048222.1:51587069-51617916 GCF_002007445.2 Ailuropoda melanoleuca | reverse complement strand
GTTAATTCCAAGGTAACGCATGGTTTTTGGTGAGGATAATTATATTTTGATAGAACTGGGGGGAAATGGGCAAATGACAAACATTTCCCTGAAGAGGATTTATGGATGTCAATTAAGCTCAGCATCACTAGGCACTGGGGAAATGGACCTTAAGACTATGATATAAGACCTTATATACTGATTCGAATAGTTGATTTTTTTTTTAAATGATTCCAAATGCTAGGGAGGACATAAAAAAAAAACTGGATTGGTCACACATGGTTGTTAATAGTATAAAATGACCATCTACTCCAGAAAACAGTTTACAAGTTCCTTAAACCTGATGGAATATTTCTATGTAATGTACGCATGTGATAAAGTCACACCAAACTGTATACATATGTTGAACAACATCCAATTCCTGGTTTGGATGTCTTGAGGTTTCATTATAATCTAAGGGCAAACTAGGTAAACTGTACATGGGAGCTCTCTGTAATAACTTTGCAACTTCCTGTGTATCTATTAATTTCAGAATGCAAAATTTAAAGATTTCACTCTAACTCCTATGGGTATAATATATCATAAGAATAAGAAAGTCAAGAAAACAAGTTAAGAAATCTTTACCATCATCCATGCAGGGATGCAAGTGACTTATTACTAGGGTGGCATCAGGAGAAGTGGTGTGTTTGTATGGACATAGTTTGAATGTTAACTGTAGAACTTGTTGGCAAATTCGAAGTGGTATATGAGAGAATGAGAGATATGAAAATAATGCTGAAGGTTTTGTTTGTTTTTACCTGAGCAATAGGGTAAATGGGAGTTTTGAAGCATTCAGGAAGATAAGTGGGTTATGGGTAGTGGTCATCAGTTTTAGCCATGGTGAGGTGTTCAATAGCTATCCATGTGGTATGTCTGGTAGAAAGCTGTTTATTCAGATCCAGAACTCAGGAAGAAGGTTGAAGCTAGGATATAAATCGTGAAGTCATCAGCTTATAGAGGATACTTGAAGCTTTAAGACTATCGATCACTTAGGATATGTAGACAGAGTTCTGAGGACACACTTCAGTTTAAAGGTTAGGAAAATGTGCATTCAGCAAAGAAGTCTGGAAGTAGTTAATGAGAAGGGTAGCCTTCTAAAAGAGGGTAAGATACCAGAAGCCAATAGAAGAAAATAAAGTTTAGTAGCAGGTGATCAGCAGTGTGAAATACTACAAAAAACAAACAAAAAAACTTAGAATTGACAATTTAATTTAAAGAGACAACTAACTTTGCAAAGAACAATTTCAGTGGAATTAAGATCCAATCGACATTCAAGAGGATAGGAGGTAAAATTACTTCTATGAACAACTCAAGTGGTTTCTGTAGGTTACTGGAATAGTTTGTATAGGTCAAAGGAAAACGAGTTTTAAGATGGAAAGTACCGTGCTTGTATGCTGATGGGAATAGAGAAAAGGGATGCAAAAGGTAATGAATGCACAGATGAGTGAAGCCCTCCAACAGGTAAGAAGCAATGAGATCCATTGCCCAAGTCGAAGGGTTAGCCTTAGATGTCAATACTGGATAGAAGCAGAGTATAAGTGTACAAATGCATAAATGTTGGTTAATTTTGTGCTTGGGAAGATGTGATGTTGTCTTCGGATATTTCTATTTTCACAGTTCAACAAGGTCATTAGTTGAGAGTGGGGAGAAGGAAGGGGTACTTCAGGCTGAAAAAGATAGGAAATAGTTTGAGGATAGAAGGGTGAACTCACAAAGAAAAGACTGGCGGCATTAAAAGTCCATTTGCATATTTAATAAATAGAGGAATTTAACGTGAAACTAGTCAGCATGCTTATAGGTTGTTCCAACTTTCTTCATATACTTTTGTTTAAGTGTGAAATTCGAGGTAAAACATGTCAGGAGTACAGATGTAGACAAATGAAGATAATAATGGTGGTAGTAATAATGTTATCTTCACTGGAAAAAGGGTCACAGGTCCCTTTGAGGACTCAAACAGTTAAAATAAAAAGGTCAACTGTAGGATGTTCTTAGTGAAGTTATTGGAGGCTTCATTGTAGAGAATAAGTCGGAAAAATAAGAGGTAATTGTCCGAGTAGGAGGCTGTAAACTGGTAGGACAATGAGAGGAGTGGTTGAGGTAGGATGGAAGACAGAAGCAACTGAGAGGAGCTCAAAGAACTGAAAGGCCAGGACATTGGGTGGATCATCCTTATGGATACTGAAAGTTTCAAAAACCGTAACAGTAGTAGTAAAGACAGTAGATCTGGTGCTAATGTCATCAAAATATAAGGGAAAATTACAGTCAGGGATTATTACATCAGGGTGGAATCGGCAGTAAGATTCTTCAAAAGCCCTGAGAAGGGACAGGGGAGAAATGAACCATCATTGGAAAGCAGCATTAATGAACAAGTAGAAAACCCAATCCACATCCGAGACTAGGAACACATGGGATAGGATAGAAAATAAAAGGAAGCTTACTGAGGACAATGTAGAAGTGATTACCATATAATGCTTATACCAACCCTCAGAGTAGCAGAGGCTTATTTAACCAATCAAGAATTCTAAGCATGATTATTTAATTGATAGATGAAGGTATTATATGAACATTTTATAAGTTATAGAATTAAAGCACAGAATAGATAGGGGGAGGGACATAATATCTGAAAAGGTGTGTTTTTACCTCAAAGCACATTCACCTATCCTTTCTTCTTCATGACTAGGAC
The DNA here is from genome assembly GCF_002007445.2 of Ailuropoda melanoleuca. Classification (NCBI taxonomy): domain Eukaryota; kingdom Metazoa; phylum Chordata; class Mammalia; order Carnivora; family Ursidae; genus Ailuropoda; species Ailuropoda melanoleuca. Next base: position 51,615,215 of record NC_048222.1, on the reverse strand, counting down.
AGTCCAGTTTATGTTCACTTGTGCTCAGCCTCAGTTCAAGAACAAAGTCTCTAACTTATCTCATTAGATATTTGAACTAAAGTCTTTGATTCTGTCTTCTGCTCAATCGAATCACTTGACCCTAGTTGTAAAGTGCATTGTTTCTGCACATGCATAAAAGGGACTTACCATCTGATCATCTGCCACCTTCTTGCATTTTAGATTACTGTACATATTCCAGGTAGAAGCTTCAGGGAGCATTGTTATAAACCACGCGCTGCAATGGTGATGCTTTAACATAGTTCATTCTCTTAAGTGCTTAAAATGCTGAGCCACAGAAATAGCTTGATTAGTCTCTCAGAATTCCTCCAAGGTAGGAGGGATACTATCAAGTATTCCTCAAATAAGAGCTGAAGTTCAGAGAAGTCATGACCCACCTCCCTCCCAACCACCTGGTTGCTTTGAGGCAGCAACTAAGAATCAACCAGCTAATCTCAACTGAACTCTGCTACAAGGAGAGTCTGCAGAACCTCCACAAGCTCTATGTGCCATTAACAGGCTCTAGGCCATAAGCTGTTGGCCAGTGATTAGTTTAATCGTGCAGATCCATTCTATCTCATCATATACCCTTTAAAAAAAAAAAAGATTATCAGGTACAAGGGTGGTAAGACCCATTACAGTAAGTCAAAGGTGCACCATCCACATAGGTATTGAAGTTCTGACCCTCACAAAATCATTGATAACTAATGCTTATGGGGAACTAATACCAGACAGTTCTGTGTTTTGCCTGTATTGAGTCTCCTAATCCCCACAACAATCTTGAGATATTTAAGGTGAGGATGATACCTATTAGGTAAGTGAGACATGGATTTAAGGAAGTTGCCCAAGGTTTTACAGCTAGTTTAGTGGCAGAGTCGTGATTTGAACCTAGCCATTCAGACTCCAGACCCTATAATTTTAGCCAGGACCTAGGTTTTGGAAAACATACACATACCAGTCTCACCAACTCTATTTTCTGGCAGAAAACATTTCTCTAGCTTTCAGGAGGTGTGGGACCAATTCTCAGAGCAAAGAAACCTCTTGCTCCAAGATAGGATAATACTCCTGGTTCATTTCACCCCCCAAGTGCAGTATGACCTGGAAGCAGTTGCAACTCAGAATAAGCTTGTGCTTGGCAGAAAATTATCTTCTAGTATAGTGGTTCTGAAAGTTTAATGGTCACATAATTCACTTGTCCAGCTTATTAGAAAATGCACTTTCATGGGGGAAACAAGGCTCCAGAGTCTGATTCACTAGATCTGGGATTGGGTCCAATAATCCATGCTGTTAACAAGCCTCACCACAACCACCACCACCACCAGTCAAACTAATGGAAGTGGCTCCCAGACCACATCATGTCAAGGGTTACTCTCAGAAAAAGACTGCTCTAATTATGAGAGAGAGAAGGGTCACACAAGACACTCAAGTTTTGCTTCTTGAATAAAATAAGTCAAAACCAAGAACTTTGAGGTCTTGTAAAAGTCAAAAAGCTTAAACCATTACTATTAAAATGGCAGTAAAATATATTTGAGCATGTACCTGGGAGTTGGAGAAATGGGTAATAAAACCTCAGATTTTCCTGCTTCACTAACTGCATACCTGGGGAAACCAGCCTTCCATTTTCCCTTTTGTAAATCAGAGGTGATACTGTGTACACATTGAAAGCTAACATAATTTATATTTATTCCCATCAGATTTCAGGAAAGTGAGCATGAACCTTTTCTTCCTGACTGGGTTGTGTATACAAGGCTGAAGGTGGGGCAGTTATCTTGCCCTGTGAAAACAGCAGAATAATAGGAGCTTGGGTCTAACACCACCGTGAAATGCCATGCCAGCTTGGGGCTGCCCATAGCCGAAGGTTGTACCAAGTATATAAGACTCCAAATTTAAGCCACAGTTTTTCAGGATTCTAATACTCACCACTGAATGCAAGCACCGTCTGATAGAGTATTATGTCTGATTTTCCTTGTCCTTCATGCTTTACATTTTTTCCAAATTTATAAAATAAAGAAGCCCTGCATGGAAAGAACATCACTTGTTTCCACCCCCCGTTTATATTACTAATTCATAATACTACAAAATCTTGCCTATGGGTTCCCAGAAGTAATAATTTCTTTGTAAAGTCCTAGAGAATGGCAATTTTTTTAAAAACTAAAGAAAAAGCACTTTATGTTTTCTTAGAGCAGACCAGCAGGTTTACTTCATTCCTGTATGCGATTCTATCACACAAAGGATTTTTGAGCACTTACCGGAAACAGTCATTACTATAAAGTGTATAAATTTGTTAAGATCAAGTCCTGTCAAATAAATGGGTTTTCGTAAAAAAAAAAAAATTGGTTTGTGACATTGATGGATTATAGATAGGTTACAAACATCCCTGGATAAGACAGCAGAAAGTGTAGCTAGATACGTTTCTAATCAAACTGTGCCCAAAGAGGGCCAATTAATGGATATTAAGAAAACCCAACAGCATCAGTATTTTACCAACATCCTAGGGGGAAAAAAATACATAAAAAGGTATGTTTATCAATTTTGTAAATTAGGAGGAATAATTTGTTATTAAAACAAATCTAAATCTGATGATCTCCCAAAGATAGTTTTATGGAGATGAAGAGCTTTGCTTTACAACTGAGAGAATAAAATATCCAAGAATGTTTTATGAAGACATGCATGATAGTAGTTGATGCAAAGGAGACAAACTTCAAAAAGACTAAAATAGCAAAAACCCAGGCTAATTTAACAAAGTTATAAATTTTCAGATGAAGCTATATTGTCTTGGTAAATGCCTTTAATAAAGAGGTAATATATTTATAAGCAGGTAAGCCACAGCTGGAGCACTGTGTATGGTTTTAAGTGCTAGATCTGTGGTTGATATCATCTAAATTCTACTGTAAATTCAAGCCCTGACAAGACTCCCAAATCAGTACTCTCCACTAGGTCATTTCCTTTTTACTCTCCCTAGATAGGTAATGTAACAACTTAGTGCTGTGGGTTTGACTTCAGAGAAAAAGATACCATGTTCCTAGCTCCAAAGTTGGACAGGCTGTAGAAGATAGCAACAATAAGCACTACTTACAAGTAAGTAGATCAGGTATTTCTTCCTGCCCCAATTAGACAGGGAGAAAGAACTATCCCAGAGAAGAAGGAAGAAAGGCAGGATGCCTATGCTCCAAGCCTGCCTACCTGGGTTTGTCATGGCTTTTTGGTTTTCACATCTAGGTCCCTCCTTTCTCCTGCCTCAGATCCCTTGCCATTTGCTTTCTGGGTATCAGTAGTTAACGGTGAGGTACTGATTAAAGACTAGAGGAAGTGAGGAGCTAAAGCTAGATTATTTCTGCTTCCTCTAACTCAGGCAATGCCTCCTAGCAATGATTCTGCCTGTTCCATGGCTCCAGCTACCACTTGAAAGCCCTCCTGTTTGAAGTTCTAGCTTCCATCAGGCAGCCTTCTCCATGGTTCTAGGCATCACCAGCCTCCTGGTTCTGGTAGCACCATACCTTCCTTCCTGCTTCCCTCTAGCCCAAGATGGCCCTGAGTTCCCATGTGATTCCCTAGTTGCTCCTTTAGTTCTTCTGTCAACTATGTGAACAATTCTCTGTATTAAATTGCTTCCATTGAGTTATCTGATGTGGATTATTTTTCCTTGATAGAATAGGACCGTATCAGGTCCATCACAGCCATTTAGTCAGGTGAGTGATAGAAGGAGAATAATTTTAAGCCCCTTAAAATTTGGAAATCAGAATTGAGTGTACACTTGTGTCTCACTTATGGCTGGGAATTTGAGATCTGCTGCCTCAGAGAAATTAATGAGGACATTTTCAAGGCAATAGAATTAGCAACATGTTACAGCCAGGCCAAAGGAAGCTCATTATTCCTCCAAGATTTCTGGGGCTGCTAATGGTATCAAAGAGATTCAAGGGCTCCCAATGGCTACACTGTCACCTCATGTTTAGTCTTAGAACTTCCACAATCTGACTTTTGCTCCTCTGTAAAACCAATTTTACAGAAGTCACGGCAACTTTAAGTCTTTTCCAGTGTTCATTCTATTTGATGCCTTATCAAGGTTTGGCTGGGTAACTACCCTCTCAACCTTCAACTCCACGTAGTCTTACCCTTCCTTGCTTGCACTAAATGATGAGAAATGGGATTTACTTAGAGCAATTGAGGTTTTGTATTTTGTTCCAGTCCCAATTCAACTGATGGTGCTCACCTCTTTCATTTTGACTTCTGTTTTAAATATTTAGAGTTATTGGGTTCTCTTAAGTTTAAATTTGTTGACATCTTAAATACTTAAACTGCTTTGTATCTGCTATATAGCTACTACAGCTTTATTTTTGTTTAGTATATATCTGGCATATGCTATCCTTTATGGACAGGATATGGGAATTTGTTTTCACCTATTCTAATAGTCTCCAATGATTTTACTCTACTTGAAGTACTTAAGCATTTGGTTTTATTCCTACCATATCTCTTTGTTCACTATTTTGGGGGAGATTTTTCCTTTCTCCTTTTTTCCTTCTGTTGAAGTACTGAACTTGGGTATATGATCCCATAGAACTAACAGCAAAAGCAGAAACAGACAAGTATGGAGAACCCAGAAGAGGATTTATAGGATTAGCTTCCACTGAATGACTAGTTGTTCCATCCTTGGATCCTCACAGGATGCAGTTATCCCCTGGAACATTTATCCATTGGTTAACTATCCACAGATGGAAGCCCAGCTACAATTCAAGCCCCTTGCCATAGATACTTGATCATTGTCATCTGCACAAATTTGTTCCCAAACTCCAACCCAGCTCCTACCACTTGTTTAAAAGATCACAAACTTTATCAAACTAGCATCTCTCCTACCTCTGTAGTCAAGGTATTTTATTACTTAGGCCATGTTCATCTGATTCTGTTGACTTCATATATCCTGTTAGGGTTTCCAGATCAAATAAAAAAAAAAAAAAAACAGGATGCCCAGTTTAGTAAAAATGCATTTCAGATAGTTAAGTATGAGTATGTACTGTTCAAAATTTGCAACATACTCACCTACTGAAAAACCAAACTCACCTATGGGGGGGGGTGAAAAATACAAGTAATTGTGGGTTTGGTTTTGTTTTGGTTTTCATGTCCAAATCACTCAAAGTTTATTACTCTTATGTATTATTACTTAACCACATGAACCCTCCTTTATGTTACAATATATTTCACTTTTAATCAGTACTACTAAGCTTCTTCATTGTCTAAGATAAAGCTCCCATCACTAGCATGCTGTACACAGCTTATCCTGATATCCCCCAATGTCATTTCTCACCCAATCACATCCCCTTCAGACTACATGTGGCCTCCAACGTAGTTGTGCTATACACTGCTCTTATCCTTCCATGCACAACTCTCCTGGCTTGAGGTTGCCTTGAGCTAACTCCTACCTACCCAATAGTAAGCCTTCCTGCCAATTTTCTTCCTCATCCACAAATCATCCTCATTTCCACTAAAATTCCTATCACCCAAAAATCTGCTCAGAGTCAGAACATTATGGTCAGATTCTGCAGTTTGCACAATGTTATTCTTGGATTTTTAGCCAAAAAAAACCATAAATTATGTTTAAGTTCTGTTACTGAAAAAAATAGTTTCCTGAGGAAAACAAGTATATTTTCCTCTTTAAGTTTAACTCTTAGCCACATTGAATATTTTTCACTACTGGCCTCGTGTACAAGATTGTTAACCCTGGACTCTCATAAGCTTACGGTTTCTTCTTTCTCTCCCATGGCAGTGCACTTGCAGGATCACATCCCCTGCAGGATTAAGGTCTTGGGTGATGGTGCCAGTGAAAGGATATGGTGGAATTAAATTCTCATTTCTCTTCCCAGATTGCACTGAAAAAGGATTGCCAGCCTCTTCATCACAGAGTCATTAGGTCACAGGGGCCAACATGGACAGAATAACGCCACAGTAGCATAAAGCCCTCCTGAAGTAAGAGTAAAGGAGAAGAGCTAGTCCAGCCATGCTTGATCATCCATTCATCACTACTTCTCTAAAACCTCAAGATGCTTTTTTTCATCCCAATCCCCCTGTATTTAGTTTTATACTGTCTGGAGTTTAGAAGGCAAAGACATGACAAGAGCTTTGCCTGGAGGCATGTTAACAGTGGTTTCGTGGTGCTTGGGGTGCTAGGAAAACTCAATTTCACATGAAGAATGAGATTGGACCTCTATCTTACATATACAAAAACCAACTCAAAATGGATTAAATATTCAAGTATTATGTATAAGTCTACAAAACCCCTAGAAGAAAACATAGGGCAAAAGCTTCATGATATTGGTCAAAGGTAGCAATTGTTTGACAGGACACCAGAGACACTAGTAACAAAAAAGCCGTAAGTGGGATCACAAAAATAAAAAGCTTCTGCACAGCTAAACAGAATAAAAGGCAACCTATGAAAGAAATAGTTACAAATCATGTCTGTTAAGGGCTAATATCCAAGATATAAGCAACTACTGCAACTCATCAGCAAAAAACTAAACAAGTAACTTCATTAAAACATGGACAAAGGACTTGAGTAGAAGTTTCTGCAAAGATGACATACAAACAGCAAATAGATATCAGAATATTATCAGGGAAATACAAATCAGAGCCACAATGAGTTATCACTTCACACCTATTAACATGGATATTTTTAAGAACACTTGGTAGGAATGCAAAACGGTGCAGCCACTATGAGAAACACTGGCAGTTCCTCAAAATATTAAAAATGCAATAATCTAACGATCCCAGCTTAAGGTGTATATCCAAAGAACTGATAAAGATCTTGAGTAGATAGTTGTACCCCCATGTTTGTTGCAGCATTATTCATAATAACCAAGACATAGAAACCATTTAAATGTCTATCAATAGATGGATAACAGATGCGGTATATATGCACAATAATGTATTATTCAGCCTTAAAAAATCCTGCTGTGCAAACAAGGATGAGTGTGGAGAACATTATGCTAAGTGAAATAAGCCAGTTACAGATATAGAAATACTACATTATTCCACTTGATTTGCCTACAATTGTTAAACTCACACAACCCAAATAAAAATGTGGTTTCCAGGGGCTGAGAGAAGGGGGAAATGAGGAGCTGCTGTTCAATCAGTATAAAGTTGAGATTATTCAAGATGTGCAAGTTCTATTCATCTACTGTACAACATTATACCTGTATACTTAATACTGTATTGTACACTTAAATATGTAAAAGGCTAATTCTCATTTTAGGAGTTCTTACTACAATTAAACAGCTTTTTAAGTGGCAACAGGTGAGTTTTTAAAAAATCATTTGAAGTATTATGGCAAAGGCTAAAGACAGGGATTTGGAAGTTCAGATTGAAGAACTCAGGACAAGAAAAATAAAATTAAAAAGCTTTCAAAAGATCAGGCATATGGAAGATAGCCAGTTGTTGGCTCTTACCCTAGGGAAAAAAAAAATCAAAATCAATAGAGGCATAACTATTCTGCTAAAATGCATCCGTATGTGAATTTAAAAGAAACACTAGCAACCCAGGAATAAAGAAGAATCTCCCAAATCTATGATTATCTACCAGGAAAGTCAGAAAAGTCTTAAAGAGGAAGAGAAATGTTAAAACTCTTGGAGTATTCATTACCACTAGATTCAAAACTCAGGCTGCGCATGCGCGGCACGGCACACATTCCCCCACACTCTTGCGCGCGTGTGCGGTGCATGTGCACCTCGATAGCATTTCTCTAAACCTGAAATCATCTAGGAAACACGAGAATAAGTTGCCATCTTTTAATAGCAACGAAAACAGTCAAGTACCTAGGTTTTAGCTTAAACAGTCTCATGTAGGGAAACTTTTTTAATATAATAAAGGACACAGAAGATCAATATACATGGATGTTTCCATAATCATGGGTTAGAGTAATCATGATGAAATGCTATTTCATCCCACAGATTAATCAAGTTTAATTGAACTCTAATCCAAATTCCAGTTGGACTCAAAGAACTCATTTATTCTAAAATGAATATTAAGTACATGAATAACAGCTTTGAAAAGTTATGTTACACTATATACATGAAGATCTACTATAAACATGATCAAAAACCAGTATCATACTTGTATGAAAGTAAATGATCTAACAAGAGCTGAGAGACTCATTTACATAAGGGAACTTAATATGTAATAAGAAATAACGCNCATACTTGTATGAAAGTAAATGATCTAACAAGAGCTGAGAGACTCATTTACATAAGGGAACTTAATATGTAATAAGAAATAACGCCACAGGGGCGCCTGGGTGGCACAGCGGTTAAGCGTCTGCCTTCGGCTCAGGGCGTGATCCCGGCGTTATGGGATCGAGCCCCACATCAGGCTCCTCCGCTATGAGCCTGCTTCTTCTTCTCCCACTCCCCCTGCTTGTGTTCCCTCTCTCACTGGCTGTCTCTATCTCTGTTGAATAAATAAAATCTTTAAAAAATAATAATAATAATGCCACAAATCAATGTTGAAAGGATTATTTAGATGTATCTGGAAAACTTGGTTCATATAGAGAAAATTTAAGATAAATTCTTACTTACCTATAAAGCATGGGCTCCAAATGGAATGAAGACCTCAACAGGAAAAGTAAGCCATAAAGTCAGTTAAAAAAAAAAAAAATGGGAAGTATACCCTCAAGATCAGGGCAGAGAAGAATTTCTTAGAACAAATACACCACAAGGATAGACTGAATTTTCACCCAAATTAAGAATTTCTACAGAAGGTCAACATGGAAGGAGTTAGAGATGACAAGTTTATAAAACACTATAGAAGTTCAAACTTAACAAGGGTCTAATATTTTTAAAGATGAAGGATTTGGGGCGCCTGGGTGACTCAGTCGTTAAACGTCTGCTTTCGGCTCAGGGCGTGATTCCCGGCGTTGTGGGATCGAGCCCCACATCAGGCTCCTCCACTGGGAGCCTACTTCTTCCTCTCCCACTCCCCCTGCTTGTGTTCCCTCTCTCGCTGGCTGTCTCTCTGTCAAATAAATTAATAAAATCTTAAAAAAAAAAAATGAAGGATTACTGTATGGTGACTAACGTAACAAAAGTAAATAAATACCACAAAGCAGAGGAAACATACCAGGGGGGGAAAAAGATGAAGGAATTCCTGTAAATCATTAAAGTTAACAAGCATATGAAAGTATGGTCACACCGAATACTAATTAGAAAAACAATTTAAATAATGCAGTATCATTTTATGCCTAACAAACTGGGAGGAAATAGTAGATAATGCCAAATGTTCGTGGTGCATGACAGATTGGTACAGAAAATCTGGAGAGCAATCAGGCAGCACTTAATCAAAAGAATTACTTCGACCTCAAAATTCCATACCTAAGCATTTATCACAAAGGAATTCTCACACAGGCTCAGTAGGGGGCACGTATAAAGATGTTCATTACAGTTCTATTTCTGATAAGATGGAAATAAAGGCCATACAGGTACCTCCCTACTTCCACTCCTGAAAAATGAATGTGATACACCAGAGTACCATGAATTAGTTAGAATAGATACCCACTAGATCCAGAGCTGATCACCAGAACCATGTCAAGAAATAAATACTAAATACTATAAAGTTTTTTATGTAAATTTAAAATCCATAAAATTTTTTCAAAGTCTGGAATTTGCTTCAAAATAATCTGGTGGGGGGGGGAATGACTGGAGACTCAGGAAAGTTATAGATAATCTGACCATGAGTTTATTATCAAGCTGGTAATGAGTACAGAGAGTTTATTGCAAATTTCTCTTGTATACCTAACAGTTTTTGAAATGCTTGTATACAAATTCCACCTCCCTCCCCTAAAAAAAAAAAAAAAAAAAGAAAACATAAAATGCATCAGAATGGTTACCTGAAGTGGAAGGGAAGAGCAACAAAGATGTATAAAGGAAAAGAAGAGGCTTATGTAGGCCAATGATAATACAGTATATTTGTTGACAAGTGTATTACCATTTTTCACTTCAGAGAAGTTTCTAGGTCTAGTATATTAAAGAGCAGTTGTTTTACGTTCCACTAATTGGTAGTCATTGCTTTCATTTGTCAAAGCAAGCAAAGATGAAACTTAATTTTCCTTAACTCAAAAGTTAATTCTGTTACCATGACTTTCCTATAACAAGACTATTTTTCAAGTGCCCCCTTTGGCACATATTTCACTACTGATTTACTATTACTGTGTAATATTTACTCATTTCTAAGTAATTGATTTATTCTTTTCTCCCATAATTTTTAGACTTTTGTATTAAATATTTATTCTTCCTAGTACCTCCTCTTTTGCATGTTTTAAAACCACACATAGCCATCTTGAACAATACTGAGTTCAAAGATTGATTACAATGAAATGTTGCCACTTTTATTTCCCCTTTTTCTAAGGTTTTTCAGTCTCCAAACTGAATATGCACTACTCAGAGAAATAAACTGAGCAATACATATTATCAGGCTCCACGGACTGCAAAACCCACCTCAGTTGGTATGCCACCAGACTTTGTTCCCCACTATCTCCAAATCAAAAAACAGATGCAGTCTGATTACAGCAATTATTTTGCCTCCTCAAGCAAATGTTAAAGTAAAAGTGTGGGTCTCCAAAGAGAAAAGGTAGAGGGAATGTAGTACAATAAATGGTTCCAGCAAAGAGCTCTCAAATGTTAGCCAGGTATCAGAATCACCTGGAGATCGTGTTAAACCCGATTGTTGAGGCCCCACCTCCAGAACTCCTGATCAGCCTGCCTGGTTAAGAACCCAAGAGATGCAGTTCTCCCAAGTGTTGGTTCTACCAGGTGTTGGTCATGATGGTGATCCAAGGCGAAGACTCACTTCACCTGCCCATGTCCAGGGCCTAAACCCTTGCCCATTAGACCATATTTGCCTATCCTACTAAGATGAAGTTTTGCTTAAAGCATTTTTTCTACACTACCATATAAATGTTTAATTTATGGGTGTATATAGGAGTAAAGCCTTGAATAGGATTCACCCATATTCCACTTAAATCACACTTCCAGAAGCTTCACCCTGTCCAAACATTGTGCCAATCCTTTTAATTCACGGTTTCAGGAAATGTTTATTAGGGACTAAGCTTGTGACCCAGGACTGTGGGAAGTCCTGCCACACCATATGAAGGAAACCATCTCCACCTTCCTGGAGATGCCACTAAACTACCAAAATCAAAGTCACAAGAGGGGCTCCACTAGTCCACAGAGTGTTTTCCTGTGAATTTAAAAAAAGTTTCCATACAGCAAATGGAGCACTGGCTACATTTTAACAATTCTTTCACCTGCACAACCTGTACAAGCTGACAGTCACCCCGACACTCTTGTTTAAACAAAGCCTTTAAGGCTTAAACTTCATTTTATTTATGTCTTTTTAATATGAAATTCTCAAGCTCAGTTACAGGTTTTTAAGTTCCACAGCATATTTCAAGGTTTTAGAGGCCTTTATAAGGTTGAGGTGGGGTTGGTAATATCAGGTGCAAAGAATGGATAACCCTACTCCTCTGTTCATGAGATACCTTCATTGGTGTTCCTTGCAAGACTCCGGGGATCCCCCTCCCCGGCATTCCTGGGTGGGCTCGAACCAGCAAGAATCTTTTTTTATTTCCCCTCTCCACCACTAGCTTTTTCCCCTCTCCCCTCCTTTACAGAATGCATAGTGTATTTAACCTTAATTACATATGTTCAAATATATGCATGTGGATAGAAATATACATAACTACCTATAATCCTTTAATCAATGTATTGATGTTATTTTGAAGTCAATGTTTTTCAACTTCCAAACATTATGCTGTAGACCTTTGCTTTTATGTTTTTCATTCAAAAAGAGGTTAAGTTCTAACCAAGCAGTTGGATGTACACCTTATTTTTCATTTCTAAATGCAGTACAGTATTCCATGGAGTACACCATTTTGTTTTTCCATTCCCCAAATGAGGGACACTTGGGTTACCACCAGTGCCCAATTATCTCCAGCAATCTTCTAATGTAAATCCAATACCCATCTTCTCCTGGGCTGTTTCAGGATGGAATAAAAATTACTAAATGAGAAGTGATGGTAGGAAGTTGGTGCAGAAACAAAGACTCATCACGCAAGAAGTAATTTTTTGATGACATTACAGAAGTGTTGCTGGAGTTGCCTTTTTATGCAAACTAACAAAAATGACTCAAACGAACAAGAATTGCTTCCACACGGATGTACTCTTATAACCATCCCAGCTGAAACAACCATGGACCGAAAAATTATTTTATAGATTTAGAAAAATGGTCACGTTAACCCAGCACATAGTATTTTAGCATCAATCGTATAAAAGAAAAGTCCTATCCCACTTATAAAAATACTGCCCACCTATTTCTTTTAGTTTATAATGCTCACCATAAAAGTTAGGAATGTTAGAAAAAATGGTTCTCAGTAGCCAGACAAGCAGACCCTCAGTAGTTGTAGTTATCCATGGTTCTCAATGCTGCCTGTACTGCAGAATCACCTACTGAAAAATTCAACTTCAGAGCTCCATGCTAAGCTACTTAGATGCCCTAGAAGTGAGCCAAAATTGTTTTTTAAAAAATTTCCCATATAACTCAAGTATGCAGATAGGATTGAGAAAAATCACTGAGCTGACCAAAGTACTCATGTAGATTGTCAATCATGATTTCAACAGCAAAAAAGATAAAACATTGCCCCAATGTTTTAATAAGGGCATTAATAACAAGGGAATTTATCAACTCACACAGTCAAAAGTCCATAACAGGCAGACTTCTATAAAGGTACATCTAGGGTGCAGCCGTACACCTCCAAACTCTGCCAAACTGCTCTGACGTCTTCCACCCCAGGCTGCTGACAAGACAGCTTGCGGCTAATTCAATGCCAACATCCAAGCACGCTCAGTAGTGGCTTCTTTATAGCAACGAAACCTTTCCCAGAAGCCCCCAGTATATACCCACTCACAGTTAATTGGCCAGAACTTGGTTCCAAGCTGGCAATGGTTACTGAATTACCAACACTAGATGAGGCTGATGGTTTTCAAACTTGAAGTGTGCATTAAAATCACCTGTACAGCTTGTTAAACTACAGGTCACTGAGTCCCACCCCCATGATTTCTTACTCAGTACTTTTAGGCTAGGGCCCAAGTGTTTTCATACTCAGTTCCCAAGTTATGGTGATTTTGACGCACTTTGAGAACCGCCTGCCTAGAGCAGGTATAAGCAGCTTTCTCTAAAACACACGGTTATGTGAAAGGGTAAACACCTGTGGTTTTTTAAATATGTCCACAAATTATATGACTCCCTTTAATAGGTGGACTCCAATTCCCCTTCTCTATGACCTGGAGTTGGTGGCTCAATTCTAACAAATAGAATAAAGTGGAAGTGATGATCTGTAACTGAAATAGTAGGTCATAAAACACATTGCAGCTTCCGTCTTGGTCTATCTCGCTCCAGCCAGCAGCCATGTGAGTGAGGTTTTTTGCAAATGGATGCTCCAGCTCCAAACAAGTCGTCAGATGACCACAGCCCTTGCCGTTACCCTGACTACAAACTCATGAGAGATCCTGGCCGGAACCGCCCCCCACAGCAGCTGCTCCTGAATTCTTGACCCACAGAAACCATAAGATCATAAATGTTTATTGTAAGCCATTAAATTTCGAGGGTAGTTTGTTAAGCCATAATAGATAATACAATAAGTAAACAAAATTGGTGAGAAGAAAAAGAAAAACTGCCTTGAGTGACAAAAGTGTCTGGTGCAGCTTGCTTCAGTTAATGAAGGGTTAGTGTAAAAACGCACATGCCAAGAAGCTCAGAGAATTCAAACTGAATCTTAAAGCACAACAGGAACTTGAAGGTCTTTCTATATCCAAGGAACTTCTACAATCTCAGCACCAGCTCAGAGATCTTCATTGTAGTGCTGTTCAATTTTATATCTTTGTCGTTGTTAATCTCATAATCTCCATTCCCTCATTCTGGTTGGTGCCTTCCCCACATTTCTTAACCTCTTATTGCTACTTAGAGTGTTGTCTGTGGACCAGCATTATCAGTTTTCACCTGGGAGTTTGTTAGAAACTTTGGGCCCCACCCAGACCTAGTAAATCAGAATCGGCATTTAAGTTTGAGAATATTGCTGGACATCATGGCCATTAGACTTAAGCTCCTACCTCTCATTGCAGCGGTTCCCAAATTTTGATGCACCTTGTAATTACCTGATATCTTTAAAAAATGCTAATGCCTGGCTCCTACCCTAGACATTCTTTCTTTAAAGATTTTATTTATTTATTTGACAGAGAGAGAAAGCAAAACGGGGAACACAAGCAGGAGGGAGCTGGAGAGGGAGAAGCAGTCTGGAGAGGGAGAAGCAGGCTCCCTGATGCGGGCTCCATGCAGGGCTCACTGTGGCGCCCAATGAGGGGCTCGATCGCAGAACGCCAGGATCGTGACCTGAGCCAAAGGCAGATGCCTAATGACTGAGCCACCCAGGCACCCCCACCCTAGACATTCTGATTGGATGTGTAGGAGGCAAGACAGGCCATTGGAAGTTTTAAAAGCATCCAGGTAATTCTAATGACTAATAAAATTTGGGAGCTACTAGCTTATAACTTTTTTTCTTGGTATTTTCCAATTAAATTTCAAAAAAGAGATCATTTGATTAACCCATCTTATCTTTTTGTTTTGTTTTGTTGATTTCTTTTAATTTAAATTTTTGGTAGTTAACATACAATGCAATATTGGTTTCTGAAGTGGAATTCAGTGATCCATCATTTACATACAACACGCAGTGCTCATTGTAACAAATGCTCTCTTTAATACCCATCACTCATCTAGCCCATCCCCCACCCACCTCCCTCTATCAACACTCAGTTTGTTCTCTATCATTAACAGTCTCTTATGACTTATTACTCTCTCCTTTTTCCTTTTCTCCCTCCCCATATGTTCATCTGTTATCTTTCTTAAATTCCACATATGAGTGAGATCATATGGTATTTGTCTTTCTCTGCCTGACTTACTTCACTTAGCATAATACACTCTAGCTCCATCCATGTCATTGTAAATGGCAAGATTTCATTCTTTTTTATGGCTGAGTAATATTCCATTGTATATATACACCACATCTTCTTTATCCATTCATGAACTGATGGACATTTGGGCTCTCTCCATAGTTTGGCTATTTTTGATAATGCTGCTATGAACACTGCAGTGTATGTATCCCTTGGAATCTGTATTTTTGTATCCTTTGGGTAAATACCTAGTAGTGCAATTATTGGATCATAGGGTAGTTCTATTTTGAGAATTTTGAGGAACCCCCATACTGTTCTCCACAGTGGCTGCACCAGTTTGCATTACCCCCAACAGTACAAGAGGGTTTGCCTTTCTCCACATCCTTGCCAACACCTGCTGTTTCTTGTGTTGTTGATTTTAGCCATCTTGACAGGTGTGAGATGGTATCTCATTATGGTTTTGATTTGTGTTTCCCTGATGATGAGTGATGTTGAGCATCTTTTCACATGTCTGTTAGCCATCTGGATGTCTTCTTTGGAAAAGTGTCTATTCATGCCTTCTGCTCATTTCTTAAATGGGTTATTTGTTTTTTGGGTGTTGAATTTGATAAGTTCTTTACAGATTTTGGATACTAATCCTTACAAATACTAATACATACTAATCAGATATGTCATTTGCAAATATCTTCTCCCATTCCATAGGCTGCCTTTTCGTTTTGTTGATTGTTTCCTTTGCTGTTCAGAAGCTTTTTAGCTTGATGAAGTACCAAAAACTCATTTTTGCTTTTGATTCCCTTGCCTGTGGTGATGTGTCTAGTAAGAAGTAGCTGCAGCCAAGGTCAAAGAGGTTTCCACCTGTGCTCTTCTCCAGTATTTTGATGTTTTCCTATCTCACATTAAGGTCTTTCATCCATTTTGAATTTATTTTTGTGTATGATGTAAGAAAGTGGTCCACTTTCATTCTTCTGCATGTTGCTGTCTAGTTTTATACAAAATTCTGTGATGGGCCTTTAACCATCCTATAAATTGGGTAATTTTAACCCAACCAATTGTGGGACAAAGAGTAAATATTGCAGGATCATATGACCCCATAATAACCACTGCTGCTCAAAAAGGCTGTGGGGAATGCAGTTTCCTTTATTGCAATGCTTCTTAATCTTGGCTGCACATTAGAATAACTTAAAGAGCTTGAAACTCTCAGTGTCTACAAAATAATTCATGCAGAATCTCTGGGTCAGATCCAGGCAATGATGGTGTTCATCTGCCCAGATGATTCCAGTTTGCAGGCAACACTGAAAAACACTTCTAAAATAGTGGGAATAGCACTGTCTATATAAATAGTATGCCAGAACAAATACAAATCACAATTATGTTGGCTTTAAAATCAGGACTACTTTATTTATTTATGACCTCAACCTAAAATCAGTGGAATGAATGGTAGCATCATGTAGGGGAAAAAAATAGTTTATAAATCAGATAAATCTGAGGTTTAACCCTCTGGTTCAGCGGATTTGGGCAAGGTTTTGCCTTGATCAACTTCAGTTTTCTCATTTATAAAATGGAGATAAAACCAAACCAACTAACTCAAAGCATTTTAAGAATAATAAACATTATAATATACACAAAATACCTTAGACATTGTAGGTCATCAACTGTTATTTGCTTCCTCTTCCATGTATGAGGGTGTGTTTTCTTTAAAAAGGTGTGATTCTGGGAATGATTGGATGTAAACCTCACACTTACCCCATGGGATAGGAGAGTACTGTTGTTATTACAGTTTGACAGATAAGAAAATTTAAGCTCAAAAATGTTAAATACTGAGTAATAAAACTGACATAGAAGAAACACAGGTTATCTACCCCGAAGCCCAAATTCTTAACCTTCCCACTCTACCAGCTCTCTAAAATAGCTACCTTCTTCCTTATCATCTCTGAAAGAAATATTGGTATGCATACAGGGTGGAAATGAGGTATTGAGAAGGGAGAACGTAGTGTCTGTAATGATGTGGTATGGCACATGTGCTACCGGCTCCCTGGTAATTGTCCTCTTTTTCTTCCCTCAGGCCAAGTTGTCAACTGCAGAGCTCTCAGTCCTGTCCTAGAAGGGTCACAGTGCAATTCTTCAAAGGTAATACTGCCAGTGTACTTCTGAAAAATCACCAGAATGTGCTAATTTTTTTCATACACAATTCTTGCCTACATAAGCATAACATAGTCTGTACTTTAATAGACTAAGAAATGTAAGACATACAAACTTATAAATAACCATATCCAATTAACCTTCTTTACTCTCCCTGTCTTTCAATCTGATCTAAGTTATCTTTCCTTCATAAGCCAATTACAATTGTCACTTTATTTTTTTAAATGTACCTCTTTTTTGTTTCTACTCCTGCTATCTTGCTATAGTTAATTCTTGGAATCTCCCTTGATAAATTCATTAGCCAACCTGCTTTTCAATTTAGCTAAATTTCATTTGTACTTCTTTGCATCCTTTCAACACACTCATCTCTATATAACCCTTCAGGTTAAGACATGTGCAGAAAAGGTATCTACCCAGACTTAGGTACAGATTTAAACATCAGAACTGGAGCAAACCCAAGTCCTAAATTTAAATTTAATTTAGGTTAAAGTCTGTCTTTGGCATATTTCACTTACTCTCTTTAGTTTCTAGGACCTCTTACTAATCAAACCTTTTCATATTCTCTTTCCCTATCAAAATGTAACCATCCCATAATAAAGTCCCTTGGTTTTCTACTAAATAATAATAATCTCCTCTCTTCTCTAATTATTATTTTACTTCTCTCAACAGGATCATTTCTACTGGCATACAAGCATATTCAAATATTTCACATCTTTTAAAAAAAAAAATCTTCCTTTAGGGGCACCTGGGTAGTGTAGTCAGTTAGGGGTCAGACTTTGTTTTGGCTCAAGTCATGATCTCAGGGTCATGAGATCGAGCCCCATGTGGGGCTCCAAGCTCAGCAGGGAGCCTGCTTGGGATTCTCTCTCTCTAAAGTAAAGAAATAAATCTTTAAAAAAAAATCTTCCTTAATCCCACTGTTTGAAGAGGTTATCGAAAGGATGTGATGGCTAGATGATCCCTGAGCTGGACCAAAGTTATGAAAAACTCCTTGCTCACTTCCCTGTCCTTGGAATATGCATTTCACTTGCTTTCCCTTGGAATATGCATTTCACTTGTTTATTCCCTTGGAATAAACATTTCACTAGAGGCTGACTAAGGACACAAACTTGAGAGAATAATGTGTTATTGAGACCATCTGGGCATATTATGTTATTGAACCCGGTTAAGGTTTCCATATAAACTTTAAGATTCTGGCAGGTGGGTGCACAGATCTACTCATCATGAGGCTGCCCAAGACAAGGTTTATAAACAAATTCCCTTGCTTGTTAAACCCTGCTACCTACTGATCTGGAGTGGTCTGCCTCTCCTTACCCTCCATGTAAGAGGGCCGGTTTGCAAACCAACACCAACATTACCTTATAGATACTATCCCACTTTTCACACCCCTTACAATAAAATTAATCTAAGGTTGTCCATTGTCATTCTCTACTTTCTCACTATCTACTCTTTTTGAAACCACTCCAAACTTTCATCCCCACCACTTCACTGAAACAGCTCTTGCCAAAATCTCCACCTACATTGCTTTTGCCAAATTCTACGAGCAATTTTCTGTTTTCATCTTCCTTAATCTTTCAGCAGCATTCTGCAGTGTTGTTATTACCTCTTTCTTGAAACTCATTCTTGCCTGGGCTTCTATGACACCAGATCCCATATTTTCTTCTATTCTTTTCTCTTTCATAGTCTCTTCTTGAGTCTTCCTTTTCTTCGTAAAGGCATTATCATGTATTTATACAACTCAATACTATTATCATGACTCTGAATAGCATCTCAGTGCTAAGCATTCCCAGATTTACATCTCCAACCCTGACCTTTCCCCAAGTTCAAACTTGCTTATCTACTTGCAAACCTGCAAGCTATTCACTTGCTGTGTCCTGTATCTTTAACAGACATCTCAAATTTAATGTGTCCAACACAGAAATTTATTTTCAAGCCCAAAACCTGCTCCTCTGCAAACTTCCCTACCTCACCTGATAGCACCACCACCCACCCATTGCTGTAGATTCTTTGGCTCTTTGGTCCTTTGTTTTGTTTTTTTTTAATTTAAAATCAATTAATTAACATATAGTGTATTATTAGTTTCAGGGGTAGAGTTTAGTGATTCATCAATTGTATGTAACACCCAGTACTCATTACATCACATGCCCTCCTTAATGCCAGTCACCCAGTTACCTCATCCCCCCACCCACCTCCCCTCCAGCAACCCTCAGTTTGTTTCCTATAGTTAAGAGTCTCTTATGGTTTGTCTCCCTCTCTGATTCCATCTTATTTTACTTTTCCTTCCCTTCCCCCATGTTCATCTGTTTATTTCTTAAATTCCACATATGAGTGAAATCACATGGTATTTGTCTTTCTCTGACTGGCTTATTTCACTTAGCATAATACCCTCTAGTTCCATCCATGTCATTGAATATGGCAAGATTTCATTCTTTTTGATGGCTGATTAATATATATATTTATATATATATATATTCATATATAAATATATATATTCATTTACAAATATATATATATAAATAAATATATATATATTCATTCCACATCTTCATTATCCATTCATCTGTTGATGGACATCTGGTCTCTTTCCATATTTTGGCTATTGTGGACATTACTACTATAAACATAGGGGTGCAGGTGCCCCTTCAAGTCACTATGTTTGTATCCTTTGGATAAATACTGAGTAGTGCAATTGCTGGGTCATAGGGTAGCCTATTTTTAATTTTTTGAGGAACCTCCATACTGTTTTCCAGAGTGGCTGTACCAGCTTGCATTCCCACCAGCAGTGTAAGAGGGTTCCCCTTTTTCTGCATCCTTGCCAACATCTGTTGTTTCTTGGGTTGTTAATTTTAGTCATTCTGACAGGTGTGAGGTGGAATCTCATTGTGGTTTGGATTTGTATTTCCCTGCTGCCGAGTGATGTTGAGCATCTTTTCATGTGTCTGTTATCCATTTGTATGTCTTCTTTGAGAAATGTCTGTTCATGTCTTATAACCATTTCTTGACTGGATTATTTGGTTTTGGGTGTTGAATTTGATAAGTTCTTTGTAGATTTTGGATACTAGCCCTTTATCCGATAAGACATTTGCAAATATCTTCTCCCATTCTGTAGGTTGTCGTTTACTTTGGTTAACTCTTTCCTTTCTTGTACGAAAGCTTTTTATCTTGATGAAGTCCCAATAGTTCATTTTTGCTTTTGTTTCTCTTGCTTTTGAAGACGTGTCTAGCAAAAAGTTGCTTCAACCAAGTTCAAAGAAGTTGCTGCCTGTGTTCTCCTCTAGGATTTTAACGGATTCCTGTCTCACATTTAGGTCTTCCATCCATTTGAGTCTTTTATTTTTATCCATGATTTTCTTCCTTCATTCCCTTCAACTCTCTACTCTACCTCCATATGCCATTCATCAATTCCTCAACTGATACTTTGGGTCCTACCTCCAAAACACATTCCAAATCCAGCTACCTCTCTCTATCTCCATTGCTACTACTTTAGTTCAAGCCATTGTCAGTTTTCTCTAGGTTAAATTCCTAAAGTGTCTCTCTGTGTTTATTCTTGCTTTCCTTTACAATCTATTCTCCATTCAGCAGATATATCAAAGAATATCTCTCCCCTGACTAAAACTTCCAGTGGCATTTAACGATGCCTGGAATAATATCTAATTCTTTACTTTGGTCTACATTTCTGATGGTCTGATCCTGTGCTTTCCTCCTAAACATATATTCTTTCCTCAAATGATTAGCCTAAACCAGTGGTTCTCAAATTTGAATGATTCTAGGACTGAGACAGAAAATATGCAAGATGAGCATGGAGCATCTGGTAGCATCATAAAGTAAGGAAGTGGTAACACATACTTACTGACAGAAGTATGTTAAAGGGGCACAGGAGCTAACTGAAAGAGTCTCTAGTGGCCAAAGCTGGAAAAACTTCAGCAACAAAATAAAGTAGTACTGGATTATAAACCAAAGTATAAGATCTATAAATGAGTGGTTAGGTAAATTAATAAATGGAGAGAGGAGACAGATCTCTCATGCAGAAGAATTCCAAATAAATTATGTAGCTATCCCACCCTAAAGAGAAATCTGAGAAACACTTCTTCAGCCCAGATGATTAAGGTCAACATCAATAGTCATAAATCATAATGACAGTGTGTGCTCTTGGCGAAAATGACATTTTACTTCTGTGGTCTTTCTCTCAAAAACCCATAAGCCTAGTCTAATCACAAGAAAAACATAATACAAACTCCAGTTAAAAAGCATCTTACAATATGCCCAACCAGTACTCCTCAAAACTGTCAGCAAAAACAAGAAAATCTGAGAAACTATCATATCCAAGAGGAACCTATACCAACTAACTATAATGTGACATCCTGGAACAGAAAAAGAATATTAGATAAAAATAAAGAAATCTAAATAAACTATGGGCTTTGGTTAATAATAATATATCAAAATTGGTTCATTAATTGTAACAAATGTAGCACACTAATGTAAAATGTTAATAAAAGAGAAAACAGGTGGGTGGTATATGGGAACTCTCTGTACTATCTGTTCAATTGTTCTAAATTTAAAACTGTTCCAAAAAAATAATGTCTGCTTTTTGAAAGTTTTAAAAAGAAGAAAAGAAGACAAACGTCATTGGGAAGTTTTAAACTTTCTGAGTGGATTGTTCCAGGGCTTGAAATGGGAATTTGAGTTAATCTTATTCAAATCCCAGGTGACTTTTCATTTATACCACAAATTTTCTAAGACTAGGCATTGCTTTAATGCTCCAGATGTAAATAAAATATATTTTCCTCTCTCCTTTTCCCCAAAAGCATAGTAAAGTTGGTTTGAGGTTCCCCAGCTTGTGTTTACCTGCAGAAATCTTGCTAATCACTTCTCTTTGACTTTGTCAAACTTACAACTGTCAACAGATCTCACAAGTTTATACCTTGTTCTATTTTGCATATACACTTAAAAGCTAAAAATAACAATTGAGTGAACATAAGAATTGGCCAGAAGGTTTGTAAAAAACATTGATGACTGGATGCTGCATCCAGAATTTCTGATTCCTTAAGTCTTGCATTTCTTCTTTTTTTTTTTAATTGAAGTATAGTTGACACACATTACTTTAATTTCAGGTGTACAATGTAGTGATTTGATAAGTCTACATGTAATGCTATGCTCACCACAAGTGCAGCTACCATCTGTAACCATACAATGCTATTACAGTACCTTTGACTATATTCCTTATGCTGTGCCTTTTATCCCTGTGACATTCATTCCATAACTGGAAGCCTGTATTCCCCACTCCCCTTCACCCATTTTGGCCATCCCCCCACCCCCTCCCTCTGGCAATAATCAGTTTGTTCTCTGTATTTGCAGACATGTTTCTGCTTTTTGTTTGTTTACTCATTTGTTTAGTTTTGCTAGAGTCCACACATATTCTCCTGCATGTATTGTGCTTGAATATAGTATATAAACCAACTGCAACCCGCATGAGGTCATGAGAGAAGCTGCCAAAAGATGGTATAGTAAAGAGGTGGGGAAAATCTGCATCTTGAGGACATCATTGAGCTATTGAAACAACTAACGGTGAAGCCTGGCCTATTTTCAAACATCCCATGTTAGGTAATTTCCTTATTGTCTCAGTCAGTCTGAGTCTCGGTTCTCAATTTCTCATAATTAAGATCATCCCGGAACACTACGTTTCAGATCCCATCCCTTCCACTCTTCTCATCATTTATTAGTTCCAGCTATAGTGGCCTTCAGTTTCTTGAACCTACAAAGCTCATTTTATATGAGGATCTGACATTGAAAGTCCCTCTACCTGGACACTCTGGCCCCAAACCTCCCCATGGCTGGATCCTTCTTGTCAATGGAGTCTTAGCTCAAATGTCACTTTCATAAATATCTTTCCAGACCACACAATTAAAGTGGTGTTTTTCAGCCCACCTCCAATACTTTGTTACCCTATTACCCCATTTTGGTTTTGTCAGAGCATTTACAGCATCCTAAATTATTTTTTTAAGATTTTATTTATTTATTTGAGAGAGAGAGAGCAGAAGCAGAGAAGCAGGGGGAGATGGAGAAGCAGGCTCCCTGCTGAGCAGGGAGCCCGATGTGAGGCTCAATCTCAGGACCCTGGGATCATGACATGAGCCAGGCACACCACAGCATCCTAAATTATATCATAGCATTCGTGTATTTACTTCTTTGTTCATTTTCAGTCTCATCACTCCCTTCTCTTTCTACACTGTAAGATCCATGAGATTTGTGACCATATCTGTCTTGCTCATTTCCATATTTCCAGTACCTGGAAGAGAGCCTAGGAATGGAATGAGTGATTAACAAATATTTGTTTAATGAACAAATTAACCAAAAAATGCTAACATATGTTAATTTTTTTAAAAATGGACCTTTTCCCAAATGTGAGAATTTTAGAAAAATTTTTGAGAGAGGACATTTAAAGGTAAATCTTCAAGATTCCCTTCAAAAAGAAATCACTCCATGTAGGGAACCAGGTATTGCATCTACCCATAGTATACCCAAATTATCAATAAGAGATCAACAACAGCTGTCACCAAAACTCCTGGTGTACTAAGATAATTGCCAACAGCTCTATACACCAAACTACAGCAATATCAGCAAAAGGAAGGGTAGCAACTTTCCAAAGTAAAAAACCACCAAAGGCAGAAAAAAATACCCTGTCTCTGGCCCAGAAACTCCTGTAATTAACAAGGTAAAAAACTTTTTGTTTGTTTTTTTTAAGATTTTATTTATTTATTTGACAGAGAGAGAGAGACAGCCACCGAGAGAGGGAACCCAAGCAGGGGGAATGGGAGAGGAAGCAGCAGGCTCCCAGCAGAGCAGGGAGCCCAACACAGGGCTCAATATCAGGACCCTGGGATCACACCCTGAGCCGAAGGCAGGCACTTAATGACTGAGCCACCCAGGCGCCCCTATGTTTGTGTTTTTAAATAGTGGTGTTTGTTAATTACCTGAAATCTTTAAAAAATACTAATCCTGTCTCCCACTCTCGACATTCTGATTGGGTGTATATGAAGCAAGACAGGCCATTGGAGTTTTAAAAGTTCCCAAGTAATTCTAATGCCTAATAGAGTTTGGGAATGAGCAGCTTACAACTTTCTTTTCTTGATATTTTCCAATTAAATTTCAAAAAAGAGAGCATTTGATTAACCATCTTATCTTTTTGTTTTGTTTTGTTTTTTTAATTTGAATTTTAGGTAGTTAGCATACAGTGCAGTATTGGTTTCTGAAGTGGAATTCAGTGATTCATTACTTACATATAACACCCAGTGCTCATCATAACAGCTGCCTTCCTCAATATCCATA
Organism: Ailuropoda melanoleuca; assembly: GCF_002007445.2. NCBI lineage: Eukaryota > Metazoa > Chordata > Mammalia > Carnivora > Ursidae > Ailuropoda > Ailuropoda melanoleuca. The sequence goes on along the minus strand of NC_048222.1, from coordinate 51,590,754 downwards.
CCCATCTAGCACATCCCCAACCCGCTCACTTAACCTGGCCCAACAACTCAAGTCAGTTTCCTAGGAGAGAGGATTAGAAATATGCTTGAAAGGAACATGGGCCAGGAGAGTTGAAAAATGTGTTTCTCACTTGTTTTTCAGAAAGAAGCTCCATCCAAAAGGTACCCTCAGGAGCATCTGGAGCACAGTGGTGGGATAATTTATTACTCCCTCCCTCCAACGACTGAAAGTTTTCTGTTCTCTGGATTGATTGCCTACTCTGAACCCACTTACAGAAAGCACTCTCTCTGCCTTCTTCTGAGACATTGTCATACAGGTCAGACAAATTGATTTTCCCCATATTCTGTGTTTATCTTACTTTTGCTATTGGAAAAGCATCTTTACCAAGGCCAGGCTGGCCTGATGAATAGGCAGAATTGGCTTATGGGGTAGGATTTCTAGTTGAGTGCTAATGCCCTTCACTCCCAAAATACTCCCTTAGACACTACCATGATTGAACTTCACCTAAAAAGGGGACAAAATCCTTCAAAAGTGAAGAATCTTTATTTTACATGGTTACATGGTGTATAAACATATATAAACATTCTATAACTTTTTTAAGTGTCTTGTTGAATTTGAACTATTTTAGTAATTGTTTTAATAAAGAAGCAAGCCAAGTTCGTGGTGGAGCATATCCATCACTGGAAGATACATCCCTGTTCAGGTAATCTACTATATGCTTATAACAAATTTAAACCCCAAACACTGTTTACTAAGGCCTTAACTTCATTGAATATTCAAAGGAAGATTTTATTTGCTTTTATTTTTTCTACAAATTACTTTTTAAACTCAGTGTATATTCTCCCATCCTCCTTCTCAAGGGAATAAAGAAGAGCACCTTTACTCTGTTCCACCTACCATCAAAATAAGCCACAACATATATTCAAAGGCTGAGAAGCTAGAGAGATCGAAGCATGGGATTATCAGACCTTAGTCTGTTCAGAATTATGAATGTGGTAGATAAGAACTCCACTCACTATTGCTGCATGTATAACTCATACATGGATTCACAGACAAAATAACCAATTATAAAAGGCCTTCTAAACTAGTTTTGGTTTGGGGCACCTGGGTGGCTCAGTCGGTTAAGCTCCAGACTCTTGGTTTCAGCTCAGATCATGATCTCAGGGCAGTGAGATTGAGCACCATGTGGGGCTCCATGCTTGGTGTGGAGTCTGCTTGAGATCCCCCCCGCCTCTCCTCCTTCTCTCATATATACTCTGTCTCTAATAAATAAAATCTTTAAACTAGTTTTGATTTATAAATCACTCTGCCCTGAATACACTTCCATTTTTCCTTGTTTCGTATTCCTATAAACATACCTACATTATTCTTGTTTAATCTTTGTCTCCGATTTGTCAGTTAATTTGGTCTGCTTGTCTTGTTTTCAGTTCTAAATTAAGTATCCTGTTTCCTTATCTGCCTGATTACTCTATTTGGGCTTAACAAAAGGAAAAAATATTTTCAAATATTAGTCTTACGTTAATTTATAATTAGTACTAACAGACTCTGCCTTCACTATCTTATTTATAGTTATTAAATACCTATGGCTCAAACCTTATGATATGCACCATAGGGAAAAATAGAAATAAAGACAGTTTCTGCCCATGACAGAAGTTGCAGCATGATTAAAAAAAAAAATGTATTCAAACAAGTGGTCTATGAGGTAGAAAGTGATAAATCTACCCCAGAAATTTCACCAAGATCTGGTAGGAGGATACAGCTGGAATACAGCAGAGGAAATAGAAACCAGATTCAAGAAAAACAGATGATTAGGAGAAACATGTAGTAAATTTCATTGTCAAGAAAGTATATACCTACAAGAAAATATATAAATTGGGGAGTAAAAGGAAGCTGCAGAGCATTTGATTTTAGGAAAAATGGGGCTGGAAGAAGGAGTAAATTTATAATTATACAACAGACCACATACAAGATTGAGAAAATACTTGAATAAATCTTGATAAGGTTATAAACTTAGTAAGTGCAAGTTATACAAGTGATATAGGAGATTAATAATCAAGACACCTTTTTTGGTCAAATTGTATCTGAAAAACTCTGGACTTTGCTTCCAAAATGTGTTTCTCTCTGAAAGTGTAGAAAGTAACCTGTAAAACTGCTTCTCTAAAAGGAAATAAAGTCTTGGTTACACAGAAATGTCAAATCTTTAAGGGAAAGTAACCATATAACCTTGGATCGTGCAACAGCTGGCAAAAGGCGAAGTTGGCCCAGTCAAGAATATATACTACTTGGGAAGCCAGATTCCAAGATACTCAAAAGAAAAGTAAAATTGATTCTATATCCTGGTCCCCATAAGAGAAAGTGACTCAGAAAATTGGAAGATTTTTTAAATGATTTTTACTATTTAGCATCAAATCCTGACTTAAAGAATAATAAATGCATTCAAATAAGTATTATATGAGATTTTTTTCAAAATGAGAATAGGAGAGAGAAGACTAAGTAAGGAGGGACTAGTGTAGATGCCCTGGAGGTTCTCTGGTGAGCCCAGAATCTTTAAAAATATAGAAAAGTTGGGAATAAGATGCATGATCAGGTATGATTATAAAGGAGGTCTTAGAATTATTTTAAAGATGGTCATAAGCTTTTTTAACAGCTTAGTAGTAAGCTTAGGCTTAGTAGTAGTAAGCTTAGGCTTGAAGAAAAACTGGGACAAAGGGGAGAAGAATAAACATAGAAAGGATGGAAAGAAGCTGCATAATGAAATGTCTTCAATATCAAAGAGAAGAAATCAACTAGATAATAGCTGTAGCTCACAGGCTTGGGAACAAGAAAGGAAAGAACAGTGGGCTGGGCTGCAGTGAAATCAGTTTCTCAACCTTTCTATATCACCCTTAATTCCCAGAGTTTCTATTTCCTTCCTGGGCCAGTAGAGCTCTACTGCCAGGGTATCTGGATCTGCACAAGAGTGAGCCACATACTCAGTCTACCTCCTTCTTCCCAATGCCCCCATTTTTTAAGTTGATTCTTTTCTTTTTAGCTCCTATAGCTCTGTTCACTCCTCTTAGAGTCCTCTTACTCTAGAGTGTTTAGGTGAGCAAAGACAGACACAAATTAAAAATAAATTGATGCTCCCTATTGAAAATAGGGGGAAGAGATTTTCCTCTCCTCCTGTTTCCTTGAGCATTTACCTTAAAAATCTTGGAATTTTAAGTGCTTTCTCAGCTCTTTGAAGTGTATATAAATCCTTTGAAACCCAAATGGACCTTTTGTCAGCTGGTCCTTTGCCTACTTAAAGACCCAGAATGGTTTTCTCAAGGACCTGGGAACTATCTGTTTGAAATGACAACATCAAAGAAGATAACACCCCCATTTCCCACTTTCTAATGAAGGGTAGGGGCCAAATTTCAGTGGGCACCTTACTCAATTTTACAAAATTACCTCCTGTTATAAAGAGACGAGAAGTTTATATTTCCTCTGGATAAAGCAAGTTAGCTAATACAGATGGTCACCCCAATTACCTGGTAAAGTTATGATGAATTATGTGTAACAAATGAAGTTGTCAAGTCCTATTATTTAAAAATCAGTTATTATTGGAGGAGTTAAGATGGTGGAGGAGTAGGGGACCCCTTTTTCAGCCGGTCCCCTGAGTCCAGCTGGATAGGTACCAGACCAGCCTGAACATCCACGGAAT
>NC_048222.1:51547414-51586969 GCF_002007445.2 Ailuropoda melanoleuca | reverse complement strand
TAAAAAGTTAAAAATTGAGCTACCCTATGACCCAGCCGTTGCACTACTGGGTATTTACCTCAAAGATACAGGCGTAGTGAAGAGAAGGCCATATGCACCCCAGTGTTCATAGCAACATTGTCCACAATAGCCAAAGCGTGGAAGGAGCCGAGATGCCCTTCAACAGATGACTGGATTAAGAAGTTGTGGTCCATATATACAATGAAATATTACTCAGCTATCAGAAAGAACAAATTCTCAACATTTGCTGCAACATGGGCGGCACTGGAGGAGATAATGCTAAGTGAAATAAGTCAAGCAAAGAAAAACAATTATCATATGATTTCTCTCATCTATGGAACATAAGAACTAGGAAGATCAGTAGGGGAAGAAAGGGATAAAGAAAGGGGGGTAATCAGAAGGGGGAATGAAGCATGAGAGACTATGGACTATAAGAAACAAAATGAGGGCCTCAGAGGGGAGGGGGGTGGGGAATGGGATAGACTGGTGATGGGTAGTAAGGGGGGCACGTATAGCATGGTGCACTGGGTGTTATACGCAACTAATGAATCATCAAACTTTACATCAGAAACCGGGGATGTACTGTATGGTGACTAACATAATATAATAAAAATACATTAAAATAAATAAATTAAATTAAATAATCAATAAGTCTTAAAAAATAAAAATCAGTTATTATTTATCTTGAAAACATGTATGTAATGGGTTGTACCTACCTGACTATATAAGGAGGTGTGATTCCTTTCTGCCTGCAAATTCTTAGATTGCGTGTCATGTGCCACACATTCTGGTTTAGTGCTTATTCATTAATAAATGAATAATGAATGCTTATTCATTAATAAATATATTTTCTTTCTCTATTAACTTTGTGAAGAGGATTTCTGAGTTAAGAGAAGATTTTAATTATATTTGTCCAACAGGTACCAACCATTCTTTTCCTGATGGCTCACTGAAAATTAATCTACAGGGCACCTGGGTGGCTCAGTTGGTTGAGCACCCAACTTTGGATCTCAGGTCATGATCTCAGGGTCCTGGGATTGAGCCCCATGTAGGCTCTGCACTCAGCAGGGAGTCTGATGGGGATTCTCTCTCTTTCTCCCACTGCCCCTCCCCCATGCTCCCTCTCTCTCTCTTTCACTCTCTCTCTCTCAAATAAATAAATCTTTTAAAAAAGAAAAGAAAGAAAATTAATATACAGGCGTGCCTGGGTGGCTCAGTCCATTAAGCGTCTGCCTTCAGCTCAGGTCGTGATTCCAGGGTCCTGGGATAGAGCCCCATGTCAGGATTCTGCTAATCAGAGTCTCCTTGTCCCTCTCCCTCTGCCTCTCCCCCCCCCGCCCCCCGCTTGTGCACTCTCTCTCTCCAGTAAGTAATAAATAAAATCTTACCAAAAAAAGGAAAATTAATATACAAGCATACATTGTGGCAGAATGCAAAAGATCCTAAAAAAGTGTATGCCTATAGGGAAAGAGGTAAACTCACAATACAGTTAGTTTGAAGGTGTTACTTTATCCAATATCAGCAGCTGACATCTTCAATGCTGTAATTATTATTGTTGAACTCAAGTTTTTTAGACTATCTTTTTCTCCCCTTTGATTCTAAGTAAGTACAGGTCAGAACTGACCTTAAGTTGAGTTTCTGTCCTGAAAACAAGATTGTGTTCCATATAATAATGTTGAAATGACATCTGGAAGTTTTTCCAAATGGAAAAAAAATAGCTTTTCAGATATTTTTATTGGTATATGTGAATACTAAACATTTGCATTGTACATAACAGAAGGGTCATTGTATTCTACTGAAATTACCATCTTCTATAATAAAACATTTCATGAGAGGTCACTGAAACCACGGAAACCATTTAGCAGCATATTCTCTCCCACCAGCTTCTATGTATCGATAGTGATTGGCCTTTGACAGATATTTGCTGGTGTAAGCCATGTGTTTCCCCATGGAGTAAGGACTAACTGCCATATTGGAGACTGGCTAGGCATCACTCTCATACACAGACAACAGCAAAACAAAAATGTCCATGTGGTGATGCATATACAGGAAATCTTGGTGAGAGTTATGGAGGACTAAGCTACCTATGGCCAGTAACCAGTATGTTTTAGGAATACAGAGTTAAAAAAAATTTTAGAGATGTCATTACAATACTAAGATGAAGAATATGGATGACCCATGTCTCATTTCATAAGCCAACTTTCATTGTGAGTGAGTGATTAGAACACTGTGCTGAGAAAGACTCTAAGGTTGTATCATGAGCCTAGAAGCAGGGAGCAGCAGCCCATGAGTCATATATTTACTATTCCTCATAAAAAGACTCTGTTTGCACTTTGTGCTTTGGTTAGACCTACTGATAGAATATAGGCTGACCTGGTCCATAAAAGAGAGCCAGGAAATGACTGCAACCAGTTAGATGACATATCCTGACACAGGCTGTAGCAATGAGGGATGACTGGCAAGTTTTTGACCACAAGAATCCAACTCACTCAAAGCCCTAATTCATGAAGACTGGGCAGGAGACATCTGTTCAACAACTCACCCAAATTTCAGAACTGAAGGTCTTGTCTTAGAGGGTAAAAAACCACATAGGAATCAGTTAACCTCCAAGAAAACAAAGGAGAGTACTCAGTAGAGGCCTTGCTAGCCAGTGATCACCTGGGTCATTTTTGAAGAAGTAATAACTCTCCTCGCTGGTTGGTTTTTAATTTTTTCCTTCAAATCCCAATCTCTTTTATTTATGGAATCCTTGCCCTAGAAGGTGTCTTGGAACTCATGGAATACCACTCCCTAATTTTCCAGAAAAAGAAGAAAGGTGAAACACAAAAAGGTAAATTGTTTAAGGTTACATAGCTGTTAAGTGGAAAAGCCAGGTCTAAAAACCCTAGGGCCAGAAGATGTCAGTTCTCTTTTCATTTCATTATTCTGGGAGACTGACCCTGCCTACTTCACTCACTCAACCTCTTTTCTCAGGCAAACCCTCACTTCATGAAGGACCCCACCACTAGGGTCCTGTACTTAGACTTGGAGGTGTGTCTTAAATGGATAGATTTGAGCATAAGGACCTATGTGGCTCAGTCCCATGGGCTTCTTCTGATTCTTAAAAGAATTAGGTACAAATCATCCCCATAAAACTCTTTGTAGATACCCACAGTCCCATCAGAAGGTTGGATTAGGGTTCCACTCTGGGAAAAGACTCCATCCCACATGTCTAATGTAGGGCCAAACCCACAAACATTAAGTTCCCCCCATCTTCTCCATTCCTTGACACTTAGTTCACTAGATCCTCAACTGTAGTCCTTCATGGGTCCTCATATCCTATTCCTGACTATCCTTGAATACAAAGAAAATGTAGCATTCTTATTATCTGTTATGATTTCTAATTTCCTCTTAACTCTTAATGCGGCTGACCTAAATTAAACACTCTTGACATTTGCTCAAGTTTTTAAAGTCAAGATCTATGAAATGAAGTTTAACAGTCAACAATGGAAACCTGAAATAGGCTTACTTTTTCCCCAAGACTGAATGGAATGCTTTTGGACAGAGTTTATACTGTCCTTGGACCGATATTAGCTGCTTAGGAAGCTGAGGACTCTTGGGCCTTGTGTTCTTGTGCCCATTTCCAAATATTAGGATGAAAGAACAACTTCTAATCAGGCCATTCTTCTCTTTGGTCATATTCTGGGATCAGTGAACAAAGGGGTCATTTCATAAATCCTTTTTTTTTTCCATTTCATAGATCTTCTGATGTTTTACATTTGTAAAATATCTATTCTTTTCCAAGTTTATCTACAACACAATGCCATGGACCTTTCAGCATATTGCCCATTGATAGAACAATCCAGAACACAAGCATGAAAAGTTTGGTTAATATTTCATTATTACTTCTCAGTTTATGTTGCCAACTAAGACACCATGCGATTTCAGTGCATACAAAGACACCAATGACCACATAAATAATATCAGCAGTGGGAACTCTGCTGGGGGGTAAACATTTTTAAAATCTCATGACACATCATTCCATACAACAAAATTTTCTCCACCTCTGTTAGGACCTTCTCAGGGTGAGTGAGGTTCTCTCAGGGTCCTAACAGAGCCAGAATTAACAGCAAGATAGATTCTAGCATAAAATAAATCAAGACCCTGAGGGCCCTCACCAGGCTTCAGCATGACTGTGTCAGAACATCTTATCTTCTTAAGGTCACTTCTGCAAGGGAGCATTAGGGAGATGCAGCTGCAGGGACTGCAGTAAAGAATTACAACCAAACAGCTCTTCCACAGATGCTAACAGTCAGGGAGCTGAAAAACTTTGATCTTCTCATCTTTCAAGGTTGCTTTGAAATAAAGAGGCCAGGAAATATTCCAGAGATGAGGACAATATAAAAGTCTTTCTTTTGCCCTGACAGCGCATTAGTAAGAGCCCAGACTCCTATTTATTATTCCAAAATTAAGGGTTATACTGAGAGAAATAAATGATCATATACTTTTTGTGGATTATGTTAAGAAAAGAGCTCCAGAACCATCCTCTTTATGCCAGCGTAGTCCTGAGAAGCAGAAAATAAAGACTACCTAAAGTGAGTAAAATGAGAAAGCATCCACACAACAGAAATAACATCAGGGTGTTAATGGTAAGAGCCATTGACAGGCTGACAATTTAAAGTCCCAATAGTTGGAGGAAGAGCAAAGGAAGCAGAATACAGGCCCTGCCTCCTTGCATGGAGATCAAGCAGGCAAGAAATTGTCCAAAAAAAAAAAAAAAAGCATTATCAAGAATGAGTCCAAACAATGAGTTTTGCACGGAGGTCAGCAAAGCCACAGGCACAAAGACATAATGAAGGGATGCTACGAGCACCTTACAAGACTCACAAGAAAATGAAGTAGACTCACACTAGTCTGGCCTGGCCTGAGCCATGCTCCTCATCAGCTCTCTGTTTGAGAAGGTTATGACGGTAACAGTTAAATTCATCTTTGTATACATATCCAAAGTAAGTTATATCAGTTGAAATATTTAACTGTTTGAATCTATTAGCCACACACCTCCCCAAAGATGTATGATTGTTAATGTGGCTAATGGAAACCTATAGCTGTGGTCTCAGCAGCTCATGCTGGTACAGTTAAAGCCATCACAGGGAACCAGAATGCCTATTACTGGAAGCCCCTGAATGAAAGAACTTCTTTGCTCCAGGCAGGCCTGATTGGTGGAGTCGAAGATTACTCCCAACTTTACCTCAATCCTCCCCTCCCTCTGACACAGAAGTCAGCAAACCATGGTGGCATGTGAGCTAAATCCAGCCAGCTGACTGAGTTTTATAAATAAAGTTTTATAAGAACACAGCCACATCCATTTGTCTTCATACTGCCTGTGCCTCTTCTCTCACTATAATGGCAAAGTTGAGTAGTTGCAATTATCAGTACACCTTCTCCATTACTTGAATCCTTTCTCTTCCTTGTCTTCCCTTCTTCCCTTTTTAGGGCTATTATCCAGCCATAGTCTTAACTCCAGAACATGCCTGGATCCCCATCTAATCAGTCCACAACCCAGCTATCATTACTGGCTCATTCTAGTTTGCTTTGGAGTGTGGAGAATTTTTATTATTGTTGTTTTCATCTCACTGGATTTATTAAACACATTGCTTTGGGTAATAAGTTTGAAAAATACGGAGAACTCTTTTTAAAGAAAGTTAAAAACCTCCCCGTTCCTTCCATTCTACCTCTTGAAATAATCAGTGTTAATATTTCAATCCTTCCACACTTTTCTCTCGGAGTGGCTTTAAAAAAAAAAGTTATTATCACGGTAAGGTTGGGAGGATAACATACTTAATATTTAATATGCAGAGCACATTCACTTCACTCAAGAAACATTTTTGAATACCTTTATGTTTCAAACACTGTGCTAAGTGCTGAAAAAATCAACTTAAAATTCTCTAGGGCAGATACCTGAATATCAAACAATATCAGTTGTTTCTTTTTATGGAGCACTTAAAAAGCCCCAGCATGCTTAATAAAGTGATGACAATTTGATTGTACATGCAAGCTAGCCAAGCCGAGGATGGAAGACATTAGACATAAGGAGGACTAATGAATAGTTGGAGGCAACCCATTCTTCATATCTAAAAGGAAAATAAATTCAAAATTCAGGGTATAAAATTAACAAATTGGTAGTTATCTTCTTATATTCTTTGATAGTCATTAGTGATATTTAGCAATGGGTCTGGTTCTCTTCCTTCCAGTAGCTTAGTAGGATCATACTCTTCCACAACCTTCAAATTAGGTAGCACTGAGGCACTTTCATTGGAAGCAGGGAGATAGAGAAAAATTCAGTTAGCAGACCTACACTGGAATCAAGGCACAATGCAAACGAGGCCTTAATTAAGGCAGAAAAAGGGATGCTATAGTTGAGCATGTGGCTACTAGAGATTTTAAGATGACAGAATTCAGTGCTGATAGGATGAGACACTGAGTGAGACAAATGTCCAGTTTCTGGCCTGTGTAATTGGGTGACAGCGGATGATGTCATTCACTGAGAGGACAAATCGGGGCATAACTGGGCAGAAGAAAGACCCTGGTGAGTTTAATTTGAGACAAAATGTGTTTAAGGTGCCACATAGAGATGTATAGGTGTTGGATACACAGATCTGGAATGGTGGAAAGACATCTACAGTGAAAATATAGATTTGGGGTTCTTAGAGAACCAATAATAATTAAAGTCATAGGCTTGAAGTTCTTCCAAATAGACTCTAGAACAACACTGTCCAATATAAATTTCTGTGATGATAGAAATGTTCTCTATCTGCCCAGTCTAATACAGTAGCCATCAGACATGTGGGGCTATTGAGCACCTGAATGTGGTTGCTGCAAGTGAGGAACTGAATTTTAATTTTGTTAGCTTTGATTTACTTAAATTTAAATGGCCACAGGTAGATGTGTCCCCTTTGGACAACATAGTTATCAAGTAAAAAGATCAATAAGGGAAGATTGGAGTCTCAAGAAACATTAAAAATATACTCCATATCAGTATACATATATACATTCTATATATATGTGTGTGTTAAAATGGAATAGGTTTAAGTTTTGCTTCCAGCCAAGATGTAGTAACAGAAACCACATTTATCTTTCCAACTGAAACAACTAAAAAAGACAAAATACATAAAACAAAATTTTAAAAACTTTAGACCTCAGGCAGTGAAAGGACAATAATCCCTGAGAAATGAAACAGGTAGGGTGAGCTCTATGATTGCCCCAATTTATTGCTTGAAGAAAGTCTCCAGGCTGTGATACAAAAAGATGGAACATAGGCAGATCCTGGCTGACTTTCTTAGTTAATGAGACAGAGTTGGAAGGCTGGGAAGCCAAGGCACCTAAAATTCACAAAGCAGAACACCACAGATGACAGAGCTGCTAAGAAAAATGGAAACAGAGTCAGAGACAGAGAATAAAAATGCTCTGGAGATCTGCAGTGTCTGCCTTGAGTTTTAAGTAATCAGCACTTGCGTGTGAAGAAAACACCTGAGTCCAGGATAAAAAAACCAAAAGGATCAGGGAGAACAATCTTTTGGTCTCACACAGAACCAGAAATAGTTCCTGTTCCCACTAGCCAGAATGGGAAACCTCATGACACCCAGAGCACCAGATAGAGTGCTTGGAAAAGTCTGGCTTCAGTAGTTGGGGAAAAAAATTAGCCCTAGACCATACTTCTTAATCATGGGCAATCTTGCCTTCCAGGGCATTTGACAATGTCTGGAAACATTTTTGGTCATCACACTGGAGAGATGCTACTGGTATATAGAGACCAATGATACTGCTACACATACTACAATGCACAGAACAGCTCTCCAAATCAAAGAACTATCCAACCCAAAATGTGAATAGTGACAAGGTTAAGAAACCCTGCACTAGACTAAATGCTGCTCTCACCCTTACCTAACAAAACTTAAAAGTAGGACCTGAAGGGATTGCACTGTTTCTAATAACTTAACTGCATTCTACAACAAAGCTCAAGAATATTTATAGGAATACACAAATATCTAGTGCTACAATTTAAAATTCACAATGTCTGGTATCAAATCAAAGATTATCAATCAGGCAAGCAAGCAGGAAAATAGAATCCATAACAACAACAACAACAACAACAACACAACAACAGAAACCAATGGAGAAATGACATAGGTAATAAATTAGTAGATAAGGATATTAAAAGTTGTTATAACTGCATTTCATATGTTCAAGAAGCTAGAAGAAAGATTGAATGTGGTAAGTGAAGACATGGAAGATGTAAAATTGACCCAAACAGGATTCTAGAGATAAAAAGTATAATGTCCAAGATGAAAAATACACTACATGGGATTAACAGCAGATGAGCTATTGCAAAAGAAAATATTAGTGAACTTGAAGATAGAGCAATTGAGTATCCAAAATGAAATAAAGAAAGAAAACAAAAGAGAAAAAAATCAACAGAGCAGGGGGAGGAGTTAAGATGGCAGGGGAGTAGGGGGACCCTAAGTTTATCTCGTCCCTTAAATACAATTAGATAGTTATCAAATCATTCTGAACACCTGAGAAATCAATCAGAGATCTGAGAAAACAAATGCTGCAAATCTATAAGTAGAAAAGCGACCACCATTTGGAAGGCAGGCGGGGCAGACTTGAGTCTGGTGTGATACAGCTGAGGTGAGGAAGCCTGCCTAAGGAGTCTACTGCAAAGTATTATAAACAGAGTGCAAAATCAGAACTTTTAGAAGTCTGCTACAGTGGGGCATGTCCTGGGCTTAAAGGTGCTCAGGTAGTGAAGTGGGGCAGAATCCCAGGAGTGACAGCATGGCTTCAGGATCCCTGGGATCACAAGAAGAATGGGGAGACAAGAGTGATTGATTGCTTTTCTGTGTGGACTCACAGAAAAGTGGGGGGGGTGTAGAATTTTCAGCTACAGGGCTAGAGAGCAGGGCACAGCCATATTCACCCTGCCCATGGGTGTCAAAAGCCTTTAGGGAGTAAAACAGCTCCACATAGTAGAATCCAGAGCTGCTTACTCTGAGCCCTGCCTCTGTGCATGGGAGGTGCATTTGCACTAGGGCAAGTCCACCTGAGAATCAGCACAACAGGCCCCTCCCCCAGAAGACCAGCACAAACAACTTACTCACACCAGGTTTACTGATCATAGAGGGCTGAAAAGCTTCAGCTCTTAGGGAAAATAGTATATAGCATTCTCTGTATTTTTTATTCTTTAGTCTTTTAGTATTATTTTTTTCAGTTATTTTATTTTTCAATTCTTTTTTTATTCTTTTTTAATTTCAATTTTTATATATGTTATATATTTTTTATTTCTTGTTTCCTTTCATTGTATTACACACACACACACATATAAGTTTTTTTTTTCTCTCTTATTTTGGGATCTAGTTTTGTTGTTGTTTTTTAACAAGCAAACTAAAATATGCCCAGGATCTAGCTTGTTTGGTTTTGGTTTTGGTTTTTTGGTTTCCTTTTTTTCCTGATGTTTTCTCTCTCTCTCTCTCTTTCTTTCTTCTTTTGTTTTCTGGACAAAATGATGAGATGGAGAAATTCACCCCAAAAGAAAGAATAGGAGGTAGAACCCACTAACAGGGATTTAATCAGTATTAATATAAGTAAGATATCTGAACTAGAATTTAAAACAATGATAATAAAGATAATACCTGCGTTTGAAAAAATCATAGAAGACACTAGACAAGCCCTTACTGTAGAGACAAAAGAACTAAAATCTAGTCAGGCTAAAATTAAAAATGCTATTACTGAGATGCAGTCCCAATTGGAGGCTTTAAAAATAAGGATAAATGAGGCAGAAGAGAGAGTCAGTGATACAGAAGATAAAATGATGGAAAATAAGGAAGCTGAAAAGAAGATAGAAGGAAAACCACTGTCAAAGGGAGACTTAGAGAACTCAGCAATTACATAAAGAGAAATAATACCCAGAAAATAGGGGTCCCAGAAGATGAGGAGCAAGAGAGAGGGACAGAAAATTTATATTGAACAAATTATAGCTGAAAACTTCCCTAATCTGGGGAAGGAAACAGGTATTCAAGTCCCAGGAGGCACAGAGAACCCCCTCAAAGTCAATAAAAATAGGTCAACAACTCACATTATAATAGTGAAGCTTGCAAATTTCAAAGATAAAGAGAAAATCCTGAAAGCAGCTTGGGACAAGAAGTCCTTAACCTACAAGGATAGACACATAAGGCTGGCAGCAGAACTGGCAGGCCTGAAAAGACTGGCATGATATAGTCAGCATATTAAATGGAAAAATATGCAGCCAAGAATATTTTATCCAGCAAGGCTGTCATTCAGAATAGAAGCAGAAATAAAGAGTTTCCAGGACAAACAAAAAAATAAAGGAATTTGTGAACACTAAATGAGCCCAGCAAGAAATATTAAAGGGGATTCTTTGAGCAGAGAGAAAGCCCAAGAGTAACAAGGACAAGAAAGGAACATAGACAATCTACAGTAAGAGCAACTTTACAGGTAATACAATGGCACTAAATTCATATCTTTCAATAATTACTATGAATGTAATGGATTCAAAGCTCCAGTCAAAAGACATAGGGTAACAGAATGAATAATAAACAAGACCCATCAATATTCTGCCTAAAAGAGGCTCAATTTAGACCCAAAGGCAACTCCAAATTGAAAACGAGGGGATAGATAGCCACTTAACGTGCCAATGGACATCAAAAGAAATCTGGACTATATCAGACAAACTAGATTTTAAACCAAAGACCATAATAAGAGATGAGGTAGGACATGATATCATAATTAAAGGGTCTATCCTTTAAGATCTAAATATTGTAAATACTTATGCCCCTAACTTGGGAGCAGCCAAATACATAAACCAATTAATAACAAGATTAAAGAAATTCATTGATAATAATACAATAATAGCAGGGGACCTAACACCCCACTCACAGTAGTGGACAGATCATCTCAGCAGAAGATCAACAAAGAAACAAAAGCTTTGAATGGCACAACGGACCAGATGGACTTAACAGATATATTCAGAACGTTCCATCTCAAAGCAACAGAATATACATTCTTTTTGAGTGCAGATGGAACTTTCACCAGAATAGGTCACATACTGAGTCACAAATTACATCTCAACCAATACAGAAAGACTGAGATCATACCATATATATTTCCAGACCACAATGCTATGAAACTTGAAGTCAACCACAAGAAAAAACTTGGAAGGACCACAGATGCATGGAGGTTAAAGAACATCCTACTAAAGAATGAATGGGTCAACCAGGAAATTAAATAGAATTTAAAAAGTACATGGAAGCAAATGAGAATGAAAACATGACAGTTCAAAACATTTGGGATGCATCAAAGGTAGTCCTAAGAGGGAAGTATCTAGCAGTACAGGCCTTCCTCAAGAAACAAGAAACGTCTCAAATTCATAACCTAACCTTACACCCAAAGGAGCTGGAAAAAAGAACAGCAAATAAAGCCTAAAACAAGTGGGAGAAGAGAAATAATAAAGAGTAGAGCAGAAATCAATGATACAGAAAAAAAAGTAGAACAGATCAATGAAACTAGAGGCTGGTTCAGTGAACGAACTAGTAAGATTGACAAACCCCTAGCCAGACCTAGCAAAAAGAAGAAAGAAAGACCCAAATAAATAAAATCATGAATGAAAGAGGGGAGATCACAACCAACACCAAAATTTTACAAACAATTACAAAAGAATATTATGAAAAATTATATGCCAACAAATTAGGCAATCAGGAAGAAATGGATTAATTCCCAGAAACATATAAACTACCAAAACTGAAACAGGAAGAAATAGAAAACCTGAACAGACCCATATCCACTAAAGAAATTGAATCAGTAATCAAAAATCTCTTAATGAACAAGAGTCCAGGGCCAGATGACTTCCAAGGAGAATTCTACCAAATATTTAAAGAAGAATTAATACCTATTCTTCTGCAACTGTTCCAAAAAATATAAATGGAAGGAAAACTTCCAAATTCATTCTATGAGGCCAGCATTACCCTGATCCCAAAAACCAGACAAAGACCCCTCTAAAAAGAATTACAGACCAATATCCCTGATGAACATGGATGTAAAAATTTTCACCAAAATACTAGCCAATAGGATCCAACAGTACATTAAAAGGATTATTTACCACAACAAAGCGGACTTATTCCTGGGCTGCAAGGGTGGTTCAATATCTGCAAATCAATGGATGTGATACACTACATTAATAAAAGAAAGGAAAAGAACCATATGGTCCTCTCAATAGATGCAGAAAAAGCATTTCACAAAATACAGCATCTTTTCTTGATAAAAACCTTCTGCCACATAGGGATAGAGGGAATAAACCTCAATATTATAAAAGCCATATACAAAAGACCCACAACAAATATCATTCTCAATGGGGAAAAACTGAGAGCTCTTCCCCTAAGTTCAGGAACATGACAGAGATGTCCACTCTCACCACTGTTGTTCAACACAGTACTGTAGCCTCAGCAATCAGACAACAAGAAGAAATAAAATGTAGCCAAAATGGAAAAGAAGTCAAACTTTACTCTTTGCAGATGACATGATACTCTATGTAGAAAACCCAAAAGACCACCAAAAAATTGATAGAACTTACAGGAACTTAGCAAAGTCACAGGTTATAAAATCAATGCACAGAAGTCAGTTGCATTTCTATACACTAACAATGAGCCAGAAGCAAGAAAAATCAAGGAATTGATCCTATTTACAACTGCACCAAGAAGCACAACACAGCTAGGAATAAACCTAACCAAATAAGTAAAGGATCTGTACTCAGAAAATTACAGAACGCTTATGAAAGAAATTGAGAAAGACACAAAGAAATGGAAAAACATCCCATGCTCATAGATTGGCAGAACAAATATTGTTAAAATGTCTATGCTGCCCAGAGCAATCTACACATTCAATGCAATCCCTATCTAAATACTACCAGCACTTTTCACAGAGCTGGGACAAACAATCCTAAAATTTGTGTGGAACCAGAAAAGACCCCAAATAGCCAAAGTAATGATGAAAAAGAAAACCAAAGCTGGAGACATCATAATTCTGGACTTTAAGCTCTATTACAAAGCTGTAGTCATCAAGATAGTATGGTACTGACACAAAAACAGACACATAGATCAACGGAACAGAATAGAGAACCCAGAAATGGACCCTCAACTCTATGGTCAACTAACCTTTGACAAAGCAGGAAAGAATATCCAATGGAAAAAAGACAGTCTCTTCAACAAATGGTGTTGGGAAAATTGGACAGCCACAAGCAGAAGAATGAAACTGGACCATTTCCTTACACCATACGCAAAAATACACAAAATGGATGAAAGACCTAAATGTGTGACAGGAATCCATCAAAATCCTAGAGGAGAACACAGGCAGGAAACTTCGTGACCTCAGCCGCAGCAACTTCTTGCTAGACACGTCTCCAAAGGCAAGGGAAACAAAAGAAAAAATGAACTATTAGGACATTATCAGAATAAAAAGCTTTTGCACAGCAAAAGAAACAGTCAACAAAGCTAAAAGGCAATCTATGGAATGGAAGAAGGTATTTGCAAATGACTTATCAGATAAAGGGCTAGTATCCAAAATCTACAAAGAACTTACCAATTCTACACCCAAAAACCAAATAATCCAGTCAAGAAATGGGCAGAAGACATAAACACACATTTCTCAAAGAAGACATACAAATGGACAACAGAAACATGAAAAAATTCTCAACATCACTCAGCATCAGGGAAATATAAATCAAAACTGCAATGAGATACAACCTCACACCTTTCAGAATGGCTAAAATTCACTCAGGCAACAACAGATGTTGGGTGCAGAGAAAGGGAAACCCTCTTACACTGTGGTGGGAATGCAAACTTGTGCAGCCACTCTGGAAAACAGTATGGAGTTTCCTCGAAAAGTTAAAAATAGAGCTACCCTATGACCTAGCAATTGCACTAGTAGGTATTTATCCAAAGGATACAAACACAGTGATTTGAATGCGGCACCTGCACTCCAATGTTTATAGTAGCAATGTCCACAGGAGCCAACATATGGGAAAAGTCCAGAAATACATCAATAGGTGAATGGATAGAGATGTGGTATATATACACAATGGAATATTACTCAGCCATCAAAAAGAAAAATGTTGCCATTTGCAACGACATGGATAGAACTAGAGGGTTTTATGCTAAGCGAAATACGTCAGAGAAAAACAAATATTCACTTATGTGGAATTTAAGAAATAAAACAGATGAACATAAGGGAAGGAAAGAAAAAATAAAATAAGAGGAAAACAGAGAGGAAGGCAAACCATAAGAGATTCTTAAGTATAGGAAACAAACTGAGGGTTGCTGGAGGGGAGGAGGGTGGGGGCATGGGCAATTGGGTGATGGGCATTGAGGAGGGCACTTAATGTTATATACAACTGATAAATTACTAAATTCTTCATCTGAAACTAATAATACAGTATATGTTAACTCAATTGAATTTAAATTAAAAAATTAAAAAGAAAAAATCAACAGAGCATCAGTGAGCTGTGGAACTCAAGTAGCCTAATATACATGTAATTGGGGCTCCCTGAAGGATAGAAGAGGGAGGGGTGGATGGAAAAATATTTGAAGAAATAAAGGACAAAAATTTTCCATGTTTGATGGAAAGCTATAAACCTACAGATCCAAGAAGTTTAATAAATTATGAAATCATGATATGAAGAAATGCAGTTGTTGCTAAGTTTTAATAGAAGCCCCAAGACTGTGGATGCTAGCTTCACTTGCCAACCTATATGCCATGAGTTGAATTATGTCCCCCCCAAAAAATATATTGGAGTCCTAACACTCAGTACCTATGAATATGAACTTACTTGGAAATAAAGAGTTTCAGATATATTCAGGTCATGATAAAGTCATACTGTTAGGATCGGCCCTAATCCAATATGACTGGTGTTCTTATAAAAAGATAAAACAGAAACATAGAGACCCACTGGAGGATGCCATGTGATGACAGAAGCAGAGATTGGAGTGATACATCTATAAGCCAAGAAAGTCCAAGCGTTGCTGGCAACACCAGAAACAGAGAAAGTCAGGGAACAGTCTCTTCCCTAGAGCTTTCAGAGAGGACACAGACCTGCTAACACCTTGATTTTGGAATTCAGAATTCCAAAACTATGAGAGAATAAGTTTCTGGTGGTTTAAGCCACACAGTTTATAGTAAGTGTTCATGGCAGCCCTAGGAAATTTATATACCATCTATGCAGAACCTGTACAGAATCAGCTAAAATTCAGCCCAACTCTCACCTCTGCCTTGAAGGCATAAAAATGTTGAAATTGGAAAGTGCAGAATTTTTCCAATGTGTTCTGAGTCTCACTCCTACCTTTCCTAACTTGATAAATGTATTAATGCAGAGTGAGACTGCCTTTGTGCCCTAGATGACATATAATCTCTCACCTGTCACCTGCACAACCAGCCCAAAACCCATGAAGCTAGACTACTAGGGCATTGGATCAAAATGACAAGGAGTTAATATTTCTAGGAAGACTTTCACTTCTTCTAGGCTCCTAGAAACATTGCCCTCAAGCACAAGAGAAGGACTTAGCTGATGAAATTCCTAGGAGAAGTGTCAGTCACTCAAGGAAAATGAAATTGTTTGTCAGGCAGCACTGCTGTAACCAGATGCAGTATTTAGAGGATCACAGAAGGAGAGTGGACCCAGTTGGCCTCTGGCTGCCCTCTGAATACATTGTAATTCACACTGGGCTGTGCAGAGTGTTTTACAGCACAAAGACCCTTTAATTCTCAAAGGGAATTCAGTCAGACTCTGAGCAGTATGGTGACAAAGGCTTGGTGAACAGAGCACAGGCAGGAGGAGATACAGAAAGGTGGAGGGAGGGAGGTGAAGGAGGGAGGTTTATGCATCCCTGACAGCAACTTGGTTGTCTTAATTAGCTGCTTTTGCCCATGAATCTCTTATTCCACAGTGAGGCATGCATCACTCAGCTCCTCTGTATGTATGCTGTAATGTGAGTGGTATGTGTGTGGGTGTATGTGTATGGTATGTGGTGTATGGTGTGTGTGTGGTGGTGATGTAAGGTATGTATTTGTGTGTGTGGTATTGTGTGTGGTGTATGCAAAGGGGGGAGCATGTGGTAGATACATGGTGTGGTGGGGTCTGCTGGGGCAGGGGGAAGGGGGAAGGGGAGATGTGACTGAATGCCTGGCTCCAGGCTTCGTTAGGCTCAGGTGCAGCAGAACAAGCCTGGCTATGTAGCTGCAGCATAAGCAGGGACTTGGAGTTGATCCACAGTTTAGACTATTTTTAGCAATGATGAGCCGTGACTTTGCACTCTTCCGTAATATAATTGATGGCAACACGATCCCATTGGGAACAACAACTACAGCTAAGGACTCTTTGCTTTCCATCTAATAGTCCTTTTAAATGAATCATGAAACATTTCAAGACTTCTGAAACATTTCAAACAAACAGATTTTCCAAAATTTGAGAGACAAATAGAAACGTGATTCAATATATCAACACTAACTCTGTATTGGAACTTTTAACCAGTCCCTCCAGTCACTTCAAAATCTGTAAAATAAGTAAACAAATGCTAACCTATTGCAAAATCATGATTAGTGTTTGCCGAGTCAATAAAGAAATGAAAATGGTGACATAATTGGTATTAATTAATTAGCCTCTAGGCCCATTGTAAAGCTACTGGACAAGTAGCTATTAAATAACATAAATTAATTAAATAATATTAGTGTCCTTTTATAAAGGGATGCTGTATCACAAATATCATAAGAATTCATATCAAGACTACTAAGAGATAATAGTTGCCCTAGCAACTTTGGCTATTTCCTATTCAGAAATGTAAAAGGAAGATCACAGGTAAGTTCAGGAATTCCTTGAATACCAAATGTGATGAAAAAGCAAGTCAGTACTTCAATTCCATGAATGATTAGGAAATGCCTATGTGAATTACAGATTAATCATGAAGAATGAAAGAGACCTAGAGCTCAAAACTTTCATTTTATTTTTTTTAAGATTTATTTATTAATTTGAGAGAGAGTCTTAAGCAGACTCCATGCCGAGCACAGAGCCTTGACATGGAGCTCAATTTCAAGACCCTGAGATCACACCCTGTGCTGAAACCAAGCATCGGTCGCTTAACCAACAGCACCACCCAGGCGCCCCAATAGTTTCATTTTAAAAGCAAGGAAACAGATTGCCTGAAAGACTAAATGACTTGCCCAAGACCCAAGATCACATCCAATGTAAGTAGCCTCTCTTGAATTAATACGAATCTTCTGACTTCTGTCCAATGTTCTTTACATCTTCCAAACTATCTTGGTACTCTTTATGCCTGACCCTACAGAATGTGCAGGCTTTAGAAAATGCTTTGCCAGTAGAATTGGACAGTAACCACTTCCTGTTCCTAATAGTCCTCCGTGCTGGAACCCTCCCACTCAAGGACAAACTGATGAACTGGTGAGCTCTGAAAGCCCCAGCAAAAAGAGGAAATTGACTCTGGGTGAAGAAAACCTAAGTGTATAAATGAGAACTAAGGGGGAAACTAATTTAATCTCATTTTTATTTTAAACATTTATTGATCTAGGCACTATGAATACTGAGTTGAATGGGACACTGTACCTGTTTTTAAAGATCTTAATTAAGTGATAGTTAAATGTAGTAGAGCTATACCAGAGATAGGTAATAAGTCCTAATCTGAGATTTCCTTCGACTTAGCATAGAAGCTGATCTTCAAAAAAGAGGTAGGTGTAATCAAAGGGTACAATCAACAGAGTGAAAAGCAACTATAGAACAGGAAAAAATATTTGCAATTATACAACTGAGAAAAGATTAATATTCACAACTTATAAAGAACTCCTACAGGTGCACCTGGGTTAAGTGTCTGACTCCTGACTTTGGCTCAGGTCATGATCTCCCAGCCATGAAATCAGCCCTGTGTCAGGCTCCACTGTCATCAGGGAGTCTACTTGAGATTCTCTCTCTCCCTCCTTCTGCCCCCTCCCCCTGCTCTCTCTCTCTCAAATAAATAAATCTTTAAAATAAGAACTGCACCTCAGCAATAACAAATAAACCTATTGAAAAGGGGAAAGGACTTGAACAGACGTTTTTCCCAAGATGATATACAAGTGGCCAACAAGCTTATGAAAAGATGTTCAACATCACTAATCATTACAACAATACAAATCAATACCACAATAATGTCACCTCACACCCATTAGGATGGCTATTATCAAAAAAAATAATAATAAATGTTGGTAAGGATGTGGGGAAATTGGAGCCCTTGTGCACTGTTGGTGGGAGTATAAAACAATGCAGCCACTACGGAACGCAGTGTGGAGTTTCCCCAAAAAATTAAAAGCAGAGTTACCATATGATCCAGCAATCCCACTTCTGCATATTTACCCAGAGGAATTGAAATCAGGATCTCAAAAAAATATTTGCACACCCATATTCATAGTCTCTTTATTCACAATAACCAAAAAAATGGAAGCAACCCAAGGGTACATTGACAAATAAATCAATAAATAAAATGTTGCATATACATACAATGGAATATTATTCAGTCTTCAAAAGGAAGTAAATCCTGTCACATGCTACAACATGGCTGAACACTGAGGATAAATGCAAAGTGAAGTCAGTCAGTCACAAAAAGACAAATACTGTATGATTCCAATTATATGTGATATCTAAGTTAGTCATATTCATACAACCAGGGTGTTAGGGGCTGGGGAGAGGGAAAACTTGGGGATTGTTTAATGGGCATAGTTTTAGTTTTGCGAGATGAAAACATTCTGAAGATCTGTTGCACAGTAATGTGAATATATGTAATGCCATTGAACTGTACACTTAAAAATGGTTAAGATGGTAAATTTTATATATATTTTTATCACTATTCTTTTAAAAAGAGGCATATGTAAATCTCTCAGAAGTAACAATCTCTCCATATTATCTCACCTTATATCACAAAACAAAGTTGATGTATAAATTGAGAGGCCTGGCCTCAAGAAGAAAGTTGCTAATCTGACCTCATATTGCTAGGACATGAGCACTGGGAAAGGACCTAGTCCCTGATGAGGTTGGGAAAGGCTTCTCATGGGTGGGCCAGAAAAGGGAATGAGTGACTTATATGGGGGAAAAAGGATACTACTGATGAACAGAGACCAATCAGCAGAGTCCAGGCCAGGAAAGAGGTGCATATTGTGCCAGCAATAGCATATTAGCAGAATGCTCAAGAGGAAAATCTTTTCTCATCAATGTCCACAGACCAAAAGGAACATTGGATAATTGCTACCATAGAACTGTGGGATCCTATAATTTGTCTATTAGAAGAGACATCATTTTTTTCTGATTTCTTTTGCTTTTATACAACTTCCTTCTGAAGCATTGTGGCTTACAAGTGGTAGAATAAATGTCAGCTCTGGGCAATGGCCAATGAAGGAGAAAGAACATTGTCTCTAGAGTCTGAGTCCGGTTGTACCACCTCCTAGCCAAGTAATTCAAGCAAGTGACTTAAACTTTCTGAGACTCAGTATACACACCAGAAAAATGGGAAGAGTAAAAACAATTCAAAGGGATGTCACAAAGATGACAAGAAAAAATATAGATAAAATTCCTAGCACAGTGGCTGCACACTTTGGAAAGTGATGCTCTGGATAAATTAGGCATAGAAACATTAAGAAGCCCTATGCCACATGATCACATCCCAGTATCATCTTTCCAGTATATATATGAAAGCATGCCTGTGTAGGTCAGCACCATCCTAATCTCTTCCATCCACCTTATAGAAACTCTCTGGCTTTCCCACAAATCAGTCAATGACTGATTCTCCTAAAAATAAGAGAAGGAAGGAGAAAGGCAGTGAGAAGGGCACAACCACCAAACCAGCACCATCACATCCATATTTTAATAGAAAACGTTTACATAATAGGCAGCTTAAGTTTTATTATGTCCCTGCTTAAAAACCTCTTGTGGTTTCTGATGTGTATGCTCAAGTGTTTAGGGGAAACAGTAAACAGATTGATGGATAAATAAAAGAATAAATGCGTTTAGATATGTAATTATATAAGCCAGTTGCTCCTTTTAAAATTCTTTCAATTTTTCTCTACGGTTGAAAATTTTTGTAACAAAATGTTGAAGGAAATAATTATCCATGGTTTAACATGGCAGTTTAAGCACAGAAGATACCTAATACATGTTTGTTGTATAAAACCACAAGTGGGTGATAAATACTTTGACAAATGACAATTTCCAGTGATAGAAATAGCACAAATCTCAACAGGATTTAAATAAAATACAAGACCTGAGAAAAATGGTCTTTTTCTCAGATGTAATGAATGTATAATACAAGACCTAAGGAAAATAACCTCTAATTCTTTTTCCAAATTTTGTCAATATTCATTACGAATGAATTTGCCTTTTACCTGTCCTCTGGAAAGCCATTTTCTAAACACACAAGAGTCCACAAGGATGTACTACAGAGCTGTTATGTGTTTATGTCAAGTCTAATCTCATACTCAGCAGTAGTTGACTAACCAGGATACAGGGATGCACTCGGTATAAATTCTAGTCTCAACTCTGCTACCAATTTTGATAAGGTATTCATCAAGTTACTCATCACAACTTACTTTGGGCCCCACAATCACCAAACAGGAGTTATGCCAAGTATACGAGATAGTGCCTCTGAAATTTCTTACTTAATATGGCCGCCAGGCCTCCTGTAAGGTATTACCCATATGTTTACCCAATAAGACACAAATGTGGGGATGACCATCAATAACTCTAAACACCGTACAGCAATTTAGAGTCCACAAAGTATTTTTCATGTACCTTATTCCTTAAAGCACATAACGTTGCTCTTAAGTAATGTCTCCCTTTTACAGATGGGTAAAGTGAGGAGAAACAGAATAAAATTTATTCAAGGTCATTATTGAAGTCAAGGACCAAGCCCAGGCTTTCTCATTCTGAATCTTGCTCTGATTTCACTGCATTGTCATCCATCCCACTCCTTAAGCCATCAGGCTCTCCCACGAGATATGGTTCTCATTTTAAACTGAAGTGACCTCCCCAGGCTACAAATTTAGGGCCTCTTATGACCTCTGTACCCCGTTCCTGGCTGCCATTTTTACCCCATAGTAAAGGAAGTATGAATGTCACTGAATCAAGAAATTTTTCTTCCCTTTGCTGAGGATACCCTGTCATTCATCTTCCCCATATGTCCAACTCAGCACAGGAAGAGTTTTAAGAGCCAGTTTTAATGTAAACAGATTTGACTGCACTCTAAGACCTCCTTCTAGTTTAAAAAAAAAATGCAGGTAGGTATCTCCACCATGCAAAAGGCATTTGGCTGCAGCTAAGATGGATCTTGAACATACATCCTCATAAAATATATCAAAGGATAGAACTTTCCAAAGGCTACATGAGTGCAAAGTGATGCCCACAAACTTCAAATAAATAAAAACGCAACACTTCGGAAGAAATAAATAATATGTGAAATAGGAAAGATATGCCATAGGAATTGCCAAATAGATTGAAATGAAAGGGAAGGAAATCAGGAGGGTGGAAGTGAGAAGGAAGTACATGCCTGGTGTTGTGTCTGTCTTATCTCATTTAATCCTCACAATAACTTAACCAGGTAGTTATTATTATTCCAAGTTACAACTGAAGAAATTGAGGCACAGAGTCATTAGAGTACATGTCCAGGGATAACCATTAAATGAGTTGGGATTCAAACCCAGATCTGTCTGAATCCAATGATCATTTTACCACTGAGGACTAGGAGAGGAAGAAAGAGGTGTCAGGAGATGTCAGGCCCCTTCTTTTAGAAAAAGTCCACACTAGTCTATTTTTAAACAGTTGTTTTTGAAGTTTTTATTTATTTATTTATTTACTTATTTATTTGAGAGAGAGAGAGAGAGAGAGCAGGTGTGCATGAAGCGGGGAGCTGAGGGACAGAGGGAGAGGGAAAGGAAATCTCAAGCAGACTCTGCAGTGAGTGTGGAGTCTGATGTGGGTCTCGATTCCAGGACCTGAGGTCATGACCTGAGCTGAAATCTAGAGTCTGATGCTTCACCAACTGAGCCACCCAGCACCACCACCACCCGCCCAGCTTCTGAAACACCATCACGCTCACTGATAAGGCGGTCCAGTATCTCCCCAGCTGAGATCATTTGAGTCTACTCTAGCATTAGTAAAGGAATTCAGTGGCAAATGCTCAGTGTTATCTGTCAGTCACATGCCTCATTTCCTGGCAAGGAGTAGGTCATCTTTTTTTTTTTTTAAAGATTTTATTTATTTATTTGACAGAGAGAGAGACAGCCAGCGAGACAGGGAACACAAGCAGGGGGAGTGGGAGAGGAAGAAGCAGGCTCCCAGCAGAGGTGCCCAATATGGGGCTCGATCCCAGGACCCTGGGATCACACCCTGAGCCAAAGGCAGATGCCCAATGACTGAGCCACCCAGGCACCCCAAGGAGTAGGTCATCTTAGCTGCCTCTGTCACAGTGTGTCAAGGAGAAAGCAATAAGCCATTTAGGTCAGACTCCATGGATCATTCTATGAGCCGAATCCCAATGTTCACTTTACCTAGGAGTGGAAATCCCAGGAAAACTGATTTGTGCTACCGAAGTTCATACTAGTCAGATTTGCTCCAGTGAGAGAGAAAGTGTCCAAGCTGCCAGAATTTCCAAACCCTGGGTCATCCAAGAGACTTATAATGAGCTGGGGCTGGACGAAATGTTATTTGTCTCTATCCAGGATTTTCCACCTACAGGACACCAAGCATTCTTTGCATCCATTTACACTTTAGGTTTCTTGGTAGATTTCTTTTGAAATCTGCTGCTGGAAAAGAAAATTTGTTTTTAAAAATCTATTTATTCTAAATCTTTAATCTTAACCACGGACACTGTACTTCGACACAGGAGAGGGTTTGCTCAAGGTCACCCTAAGGGTCAGGAAGGGTAGGGCTACACTGCTCTAACAAGAGCTCCAAAAATCTCAGTGGCTTAGCTCAGCAAAGGTGTATTTCTTTCTCACACTACACATGTGTCTTTCTGACATATCTCTCCATAATCCCTCAGAGACTCAGAATGAAGAGGCTCCATCTTAGTACATGCTTATGTGATTACCAAAACAAGAAAATAAAAGATGGCATCAGGCACTAGCAAGTTGATTCTTCTACACACAAGTGATATTATGTCTTTTCCACTCACATTTCATTGCCCAAGGAAGTCACAGTCCATGTCTGATTTTAAGAGGCTATAAAAGTGCTATGCTGGTACCCAGCCAACACGAAGAGAACAATCTTTGTAATAGCTCTAAGGACAATCAGAGTCACATAGCTGGTTAAGTACTAAGCCAAAACTAGAACATTGTTTATGAGTTTTTCTACTTCCCTATCCTTCAAGGCCTAGATCAAGTTCTACCTTTTACACAAAGCTATCCCTGACTATGCTGGCCCACTTTGCTCTCTCCCTTTACTCTGCTATTCTGATTCTTTAAATTCTATCTAGGTACATTGGTAGCTGTCCTCCACTAAAACCCAATACCTTCCCTCCTTTAAGACTAGGGAATATTTATGAGGTAAACATATTTGTGCCTGAACACACACATACACTCTTACATGTAATTTTTAAGAAGACGCTCCTTTAATGAGGGATCCTAAAGTCTCCAAAAATGGTGCTAGAAAGAGAAAGGTCCCTCTCTCTGGAGTGATTAGAATACTAGACAGGGAGAATTTAAGTTAAGAAGACATAGGCCCAAGCTTAAGAAGGGACAGTAAAAACTGAGCCATGAAACACATTTTGAAGCAATGTTTGGTAGACTGGATATTATTTAGTGTGTTTTGCTTTGTTTTGTTCTAAAATCAGCATTCATTCCCATTTCATTCCTATGTTCCCCCCTGTATCATGGGGCTGGTATCTAGAACTACCAGGTGCATATTCCCTTGCCTGCAGAGGGATGGATATGTTTTACATTCTTCCAGGGAGATGCTTTCACAGGAGATTTGAAAGGTGTAAAGGAAGCAGTGGCCATTTTCTTCTTCCTCCAGCACCAAATTCATGGGACCAAATTCATGGGCTTTGCACAAATAAGTTTTTCAACAGCCTCTGCCTTCCCCTGCCATTCACTCAACTTAGGATGTGAAGAAGTTGTGAAGTCAGCAGCAATCTCCTATAGCTTTCTGCCTCAGAGGTGACAGACTCTGACTCTGGACTATGGGAGTATGGCAAAATTGAAAACTGATGGCTGATCCCCTGAATTTCACTCCTCCAGGTTTCCCAGTGATTTATAAGCCTCTGAATACTTGCATAAATTTTCCTGACTGAGCTCCAACTGAAACAAAATTTATCTTTTTAAATCATTTACTTCTGATTGTAAAGTAATACATGAATTGTAAGAAATAAATTTAAAGCAACAATAATCCATCACTCAGATGGTGTATTGATATACATGTATTGATATATTTTATTCAATTCTCTTTCCTATACAACACTGTTTTTGTCCTAATTCATGAAGATTTCAATATACATATGATACCAACATCCTAGCCTTTCAATTCCTAGAACTCCTCTCCACAAATGACCTTGTCCTCCACTTTATCTCAGCCACTCACTCCCTTGGCCATGTCCATATTGACCTTGTCTTTACCAATATTTGCAACCCCTCTATTAACTAATTTTCGTGCATCTTACTCCCTGACCAACTTCTTCCTTTCTGGCTCATACCCTCTGGTAGCCAGACTCCATCAATACTGAGAGCCCTTATAAGATCCCCCAATTCATTGGTCCTGCCAATTTATTCTCTCTCATCCACTGATATCTCCTCTTCCCTCCTTACCCAGCATATTCTGTGGTAAATAATTATAATCAATTCACTCCCTTGTATGCCCTCATCTCCCTTAACCCTCTCTTACTTCATCACATTGGCTGTGCCAAAATCACAACACTCATTAAATACAACTTGCTGCCTATACTACGCCTGCCCCCTGTGCAGCCGAATATGACTGAAGAAAAACATACAATCTATAACTGATCTTACTTCGAATCTGTAAGTATGAACCTCAGATAGGCTCTTAATGTTGTCCAACAGTCATACTTTATTTTCTTAGTCACTCTTTCATAAACCTAGATGATTATTTCATACCTCCTCCTCTCTTCTCAGCCTCTAAACCCTATACCCCTAATCATCATTTTCAACCAATGACCTTGATGCCTACTTGAGGATTAAGAAAATTCTCAATGCTTTATCTACCCATCAACAGTATCTACTCGTACATAGTGTATGTAAGGCATAGTGCCTTCCTGCAAGTTCCAAAGTTCAACTATTTATTATCCTATCTTAAAAGCCTATGTTCTCACTTATTCACTAGATGCTATCCCCTCAAACCCAGTCACAGATGTCATTCTAGCAATTCTCACCATTCTCTCTCACATTGATTTTTCCACTTCAGTAGATCTTTCCTATCAGAAACGTGTTTCATTTCTCCCATCTTTAAAAATCAAACCATCTTTTAAACCCATTTCCCCTGACATCTTATATTCAATTGTCTTCCCACCTTTGTAGCAAAACTTCCCAAAAGAGTTGTCTAGGTTTGCTTTCACAAATTCCTCTTCCTATTTTCAGTTAAACCCACTCAAATAAGATGCTTTCCTATGTAACCCCAATGAAACTTGTCTGGTCAAGATTACAAAGGACCTCTGTGATCCCCATTCCAACATCAGTCTTCGTCACTTTGACACTTCCAAAACACCACACTTCCCTAGACGTCTTCTTGCCTTAAAGGTCCCTCCTCAGTTTCTTTGTAGATTCTTCCTCTTATCTCAATCCTCTCACTTTGGTAGTGACCCAGAACTCTTCCTTAGCTATCCATGCTCTTTGGGGATCTAATACCATCTGTCTCCTAACTTCTTTCAACTTAACTGGTAGTCTTACTTCACTGGTAGTCTTCACCATCTCAAACAATGACAGTACTATTCTAGCTGCTCAGGCCAAAAATATTGGCATTATACTTGATTTCTTTCTTCCTCTCATACCCTACATCCAAAACTACCTTCAACAGTTGTCACCACCCTCAAAATATGTCCAGATTCCATCCACTTCTTATTAACTCCACTGTTATTTCCTAATCAAAGTCACTGTCATCTTTTACCTGGGTTACTATGAAACCTTGTAATTGGTCTCCCTGCTTCCACCCTTGTCCCCCTAAAGTCTACTTTTAAAGCAACAACCAAAGTGATCCTTTTTAAACCTAAGTCAGATAATCTGACTCCTCTACTCAAATCCCTCCAGTAGTTTCCATCCCACTCAGAAAAAAACCCAAAGTTTTATAAAAACTCACATTTTTCAGCCTCCTTTTCCATCTCTGACCTCATATCCTACTGCTTGCCTCTTTACTCACTCTGTTCTAGCTAGTCTGGTTCCTTGCTATTGCTAAAATCGGCTCCTTCCTTGAAGCCTTTGTGCTGACTACTCCCTCTGCTTGAAGGACTTTTCCTGCAGATACCCAATGGCTATGTCCCTCATCTCACATGAATGGTACCCCTCAATGAGGCCTCCCTTGACCAACCCTATTTAAAATTACAATCCTCCTTCATCCATATGCTACCCTAACTCCTATTGGCTCTGCTTTTTAAACTACATCCAGAATCTGGTTCTTTTCCACATTTTCTATATCTTATTTCACCCCTTATTTCCCTTACCCTTACTTCATAATACTTATCATCTTCTAAATCATTATGTACTTCATTTATTGCTTACATGTATTGTTTATTGCCTTAATTCCTCTACTATACTGCATAATAAGACCAGGAATGTTTTGTTCACTGATATATCTCAAGTGCCTAAAATACTGTTTGGCACATACTAGGTGCTTAATAAATATTTGTTGAACAACTTCATATACATTTTAATACCTGTACTTTTTTGAGAGGCAGGGAAATGTCTTAAAGCATGAGCAGTCAGAGAACAAAGATCCAATGTCATGCTCTACCATCATTTCTCTCCCTTTTCAGGACACCCTCTTCTCTATCTTTCAAAAGAAGGATGTTGCAGACAGTACTGGTGCCCCACCTATTTGCCCTTCATACTCACCATTCAGTACCCACTTATGGTCTCCAACTGCAAGCACCTCCAACTTTCTATCTGAAGACTTTCCCTGAACACAGAGGTGTACTCTGCTACACACAGTAAGGAAGAAGTGCCAAGGAGTTAACACACTGAAGCAACTTTGACCAGCATCTCGTGGTGGTTGATAGATAAACAAACCAGTTTATTCTCTCCTCAGGTAGGTTAGCTCTGAGGTATGTTCCACACTGCCTTTCTAGTTGCCCACAGTGGTGACCTATACATTAATGCACCCTATATTGGCTGCCTTCCCCTTCCTGTGTCATTCCCCACTTCCCTACTGGTACTCCCTGGGATCACCTTCTGAAGAAACAACTTACATTCAAAACCTTGTCACGGGAGTATGCTTTTTTAACCCAAGCCAAGACAAGGCATTTGGTTCAATGTTTGTCAAAATTGCATGTTACACAATCCCTTGTTTCCCTAGAGGTTCTCACTTTCATAAAGTGATAGAGAACAAACAGTAGAAATTCAAAAGCATCTCAAAAAACCATCTATTGCAGTTTTATTTTTATCTGTTTCATGTATACTGTGGTTTCTCACAAAATTTCTAAAAAATAAAATATAATACAGCTTTCCCTGCAAAATGTAAAACTTTTGAAAATACAAAATTAAATGATCTCTACTGATCTTAAGGCCCCTCTTAGTTCTAATATTTTTTGCTTCCGTCAACACTTTTGTGAGTGTTCACACCCACAGAAGTTTTCCATATTCAGCTTTTGCTATGAGGTCATTACAAGCTTTTCATGGAGGTACCAGAAAGTATTAAATTTGGAAGGTTTTCCAGCAAATTAGAAATTTTTCCATCTGTGCTCATTGTAGTACCTCATACCTGGTTGGGTATCACTACTTGGAGATAACCCCCTTCTTCCTTGGAAGTGGAGTGTCACTTTCCCTCCTATCACTTCTTGCCTAAATATTACAAGCAATGATAACCTGGCTGAGGGATGAATGACTTGAGGGGAAATTTTGCTCTCCTGTTTTTTTTCCCAGTTAGAATCAGGCCAAGTATTTGACATTTTTCTTGGGAGCTGAGCCACTGGTGACTTTCCACTGGGGGACTGGCATTTCCAACAGCTTCTATTGTGCAAGTGAGGGTTGTTTGTTTATCATAAATTAGATCATGTTTAACTTGGCTGCAGGGCATGCCAATATGGACAAAAAATATGTTAAAATTGCACTCCCTACTCCCCAGAACTCACAGCCTTACTGCTATTTGCTTGCAGCCCCCGGCACTAATCTAATTAAGCCCTTTATACCTGATTACATCAGTCACTATAAGAAACCCAAGACTCCAAGATCACCCCTCATTGCTATATTCTAATCCTCAAAAGGCTCTTTCACATACCTCCTATCTCTTTCCCCTTACTACCCCTCCCCAACTCCTGAAACCAGTCTGCTGTTCTCTCTGGAATTCAGTCAGTCATCAGCAAAATCCTTCTATTTTCTACCTTTATCTCTACCTTTCTAAGAGTTCCCGTCAATACCTAGTTCTAATTAAAACCCACCTCCCATAAGGTTACTACTCCCCTGAATCTCCTACAATGGAGCTTGTTTTTCCTCTACAGCCATCAAACCACTGGACTTAGTGGTACAGTACCTATCACCCTGGGTCTTCATTACCGTTTTAATTCTCCCTCCCCTTTCCCTAAAAAATCTCCATGTTGCTAAAGCTAATGGTCAATTCTTAGACTTCATCTTACCTGACTTAACAGCATTTGACACAATCCATAACTCTTTCTTCCTTGATACTTTCTTCACATGATTTCCAAGCTATCATAATCTCTTGATTTTCCTCCTACCTCACTGCTCTCTCCTTCTCAATCTCCTTTCCTTGCTACTTCTTTTCCCCCTGACTCTTAATATTGTAGGACCTCGAATACATGGTTTGAAAGTGTTTTCTCCCATTCCATAGGTTGCTTTTTTTTACTCTATTTTTTGTTTCTTTTGCTGTGCAGAAGCTTTTTATTTTTGCAAAGTCCCACTTCTTTATTTTTCCTTTTGCTGCTGGTGCTTTTGATGTCATATCCATAAAATCATTGCTAAGACCAATGTTATGAAACTTTTCCCTTATATTTTCTTCTAAGAGTTTTACAGTTTCATGTTTCATATTTAAGTCTTTGATCCATTTTGAGTTGATTTCTGTGCATAGTTAAGGTAAGGATCTAATTTCATTCTTTTGCATGTGAACATCTAGTTTTCACAACACCATTTGTTGAAGAGACTATTCATTCCCCATTGTGTATTCTTGGTACCCTTGCCAAGTGTCAATTGACTGTAGATGCATGAGTTTATTTCTGGGCTTTCTGTTCTATTTCATTGGTATATATGTCTATCTTTATGCCAGTACCATACTGTTTTGATTACTGTAGCTTTGTTAATCTCCTAACATGTAAGGAATTGAACTTAATAGCAAAATAAAAACAAAAACCTAATAATCTGTTTTTTTAAATGGGGTAAGGATTTGAAGAACATTTTTCCAAAGAAGACATACATAAATGGCCAAAAGGTATATGAAAAAAATGTTCACATCATTAATCATTAGAGAAATGCAAATCT
This sequence comes from Ailuropoda melanoleuca, assembly GCF_002007445.2. NCBI lineage: Eukaryota > Metazoa > Chordata > Mammalia > Carnivora > Ursidae > Ailuropoda > Ailuropoda melanoleuca. The sequence continues at coordinate 51,557,254 of NC_048222.1, read as the reverse complement.
AAACCATAATGAGGTACCACACATAATAGGATAGATATTATTTTTTTAAAAAACCAGAAGACAAGTGTTGGTAAGGATGTGGGGAAATTGGAAGTCTTGTACATTGTTGGTGGGAATGCAAAATGGTGCATCCCCTACGGAAAATAGTATGGAAGCCCCCCCAGAATTAAAAATAGAATTACCATATGATCCGGTAATTCCACTTCTAGATATTTATCTGGAAGAACTTAAATCATGATCTGTAAGAGATATTAGCACTCTTATGTTTATTGCAGTGCTATTCATAATAGTCAAAATGTGGAAACAACCTAAATGTTCATCAGTGGATGAATGGATAAAGAATATGTGATATATACATACAATAGGATGCTATTAAGCTTTTTAAAAGAAGGAAATCCTGCAACAGGCAACAACATGCATAAACCTGGAAGATATCATGCTAAGTGAAATAAGCCAGCCACAGCAGGACAAATACTGTATGATTCCAATTATGTAAGCTATCTTAAATGGTCAAACTTACAGAAGCAGAGAGCAAAATGGTGGTGGTTGGGGGGTCAGAGGAAGGAGGGGAAAATGAGTTCTTAATCAATGGATTTAGAGGTTTAGTAATGCAAGATGAGTAAGTTCTAGAGATCTGACATAACATTGTGCCTATAGTTAACATTTTATTGTACACTTTAAAAATCTGTTAAGAGAATAGATCTTATAATAAGTGTTCTTACTACAATATAATAAAAATAAAATTTTTAAGAAATATATATTGGGCTAACTCTTTGGTCAAAGTCTCTACTCCATCTTTACTCACTCCTTTGGTGATCATCAAAGTTATATGTTTTTTAAATACTATCTTTATACTAATGACATTCAAACAGATATCTGTAATCCAGTTTTTTTTCCCCTGAACTCCAGACTTCAACTGCTTATTTAATATCTCCATGTATATGTCTCCCATACTTTTCTATGGCTGTAGAACAAATTACCAAGAATGGTCCCTTAAAATAACAGTCAGTTATTATTTCACAATTTCTGTAAGTCAGAAGTCTGGGTGGACTGGATTGGTTCTCTGCTTGGGATCTGACAAGGCCAAAATCAAAGTGTTGGCTGGAATGACTTCTTATCTGGCAGTTCTGGGAAAAATTGGCTTCCATCTCATTCAAATTATTGACAGAATTCAGTTCCTTGCAGCTGTAGGATAGATTTCCCTGTTCCCTTGCTGGCAGTTAGCTAGGAACTACTCTCAGCTTCTAGAGGGCACCCACATTCCTCATTCAATGGCTCCCCCCATCTTCAAGCCAGCACCAGTTAGTAGAAATCTTCTCATGTTTCAAATATGACTCTCCCTTCTGCTATCTTATTCTGCCACTAGCCAGAGAAAAATTTTATGATTTTAAGCAGTTGATGTGGTAATCCCCCTACCTTAAGGTTAACTGATATGCAACCTTAATCACATTTGCAAAATCCCCTTGCTGTGAAACATAACATATTCACAGGCAAGATATCACATCATATTCATAGTCCCAGGAATTAGGATGGGAAATCTGGGGAAGGGAGACATTTTAAGAATTCTGCCTACTACAATATCTAATGGACATCTCAAACTCAGCTTGTCCAAAACTGAGCTCCTGCTATTTGACCATTAAAACCTGCTTCATCCTCAACTTTTCCCATTTCAGTTGTTCAGGTTAAATACCATGAAGTCATTTTTGGCTCTTCACTTTCTCTCACATGCCACATCTAATCTACCAGTAAGTCTTATTGATTCTACCTTTAAAATATACCAAAAATATGACCACTTCTCACCACTTTCACTGCTAATGTCCTTCAAACGATCATAACCTCTTTCCTGGATTATTCAATAAAACCTCACTAGAATCCCCACTGCTGTCCCACCTATGTACAACACAGAAGCTGAAGGGAAAAATTTGAAACCTAAATCAAATCATGTTCCTCCCCATTTTAGTTAGATTAAAAGCCAAAATCCTTAAAATCCTTACAAGACTCTCCATAACCTATATCTTCTCCCTTTACCTCTTTGACCATCCTTTATTCTCCTTCTCACTGATCCTGTTCTAGCTACTCTATTCTCTTCACTGTACCTCAAGCATACCAGGCATGTTCCACCACCAAGGTCTTCGCATTGGCTATTCCCTTCACCTAATTTTTTTTCTTATATACAAACAGCTAACTCAATAACCTTAAGTCTTTTCTATAATGTCACTGTCTCCATGAAATCTACTCTGACCATCCTATTTAAAACTGCAAGCTGCACCCTACGTTTTCACTCCCCCTTTCTATATTCTGGTGTCTCTCTGTTCAAAGTACTTATGACCTTCTTACTATGGTATTTTTTATTGACCACCTCCCCATCTCCTCCCCACTGAACTTAAAATGTTAATTTTAATTTAACTTAAAATGTTTATTTTAAGAAGGATGAGATCTTTGATAGTTTTGTTCCTGATGTATCCCAAATACCTAGACAAACAATACCTGGTCAATTAATAATAACTGAATGAGTAAATGTATTAATGATATACATTAATGAGATACAGAAATTTATTCATTCCTGGGGGGTGGGGGCGTAAGGTGAGGCAAGATTGGAAATCATGGCCAACAAAGAGAGCTTTAAAATTGTATCACATGGCTATTCTTTAGGTCTCATTCATGCCCCAAACTGAACAAAACTAATAATAAAAATAATTATAACTCTTAACAGGCTTTCTTCTAATAATCATCTCACTGTTGAACCATTCTAATGTGCCAAAGGATCCAAAAGTTTCATAGCCAATAGCATTCTCTTTGTTCTTCCCATATCAATTCCCTGAATAATAGAAGCAAAGCTATGTTAAATTTAATAAAGCCTAAGATATAGAAGCAGAACATTGATTACATAGTTCAAACTCCTCTCCTCTACCTGAGTATCTTCTGAGATACGTATGTGCTCCAAACTTAGAATGCCCCTATCTTGGATGTTCATGGCCAACCCTTCTTTGTCCACTTTTTTCAAATCCTAAGCACTAAAGATACCTTTATTCTGTTACCTTCAGTCTGTATTACTACTCATACTTCCTTTGGATAACAAAAAATATCTAACACTACTGAATCTTTATAAGCTGTCATATATTTCGCTAAGTACTTTGTGTCATAAAAACACTAAGGTAGTATTACTATTATTATCCTCTTTTACAGATAAAGAACCTCAAGCATGCAAGTTTCAAGAATTGTCTAAAGTCCCATAGCAAGTGGTGTTGAGTCAAGACTCAAATCCAAACAACTCTATTTCACCCTCACAGTCCACTTACTAACTTGGTCCTGTCATTTCTCCCAAAGAAGATTGTCTCCTCTTGTTCCCAGAAAAGTACATGGTGACTATCACCTTGCTTAAGGCCAGGTGACAATTTTGCTTAGAAACTGACATTTCATACCATCCTGAAATTGGCCTTCTGGCAGGGAGTAGAACAAAATGGTAGAAACCTAGAACACTCTTTTTCTACAGAAGATTCAGGAATCTCCATTATAGGGAATCCATTAAAGTAACAATAGCTTTTATGTATAAATTGGTATGTATATCCATATATGAAATCTAATTTAAATCCATTTATTCATTCAAGAAATATTTACCCAGTATTTTGCATATGCTAAGCACTATTCTAGACATTGATAACAGTTACATGAGCTAGGAGACTAGGTATTATTATTCTTATTTCATAAATGAGTTAACCAAGGCTCAGAAAAATCACATGATTTGCCCAATACCACACCAAGTTATTTGATGGCAAAGCAGAGACTAACTGAGGGTTCTTAACTAATGTTTAAATGTTTATTATCCAACCTTTCTGTAAACTAGACATATTTTTCACTGAAACTATTCAAGGTAAGTTACTTTATTTGAAAATATATGTTACCCTGTCTCTAGAAGCTGATACAGTTCTCTGTCATCCATAGTTCTTTACTTTTAAAAAAGAAATTCAGAAAAGGAAAAAATAATTAGACAACCCAGTTCTAGTTAGCTGGGACCATGCTTAGAAAGGAAAAAAACAGGATGGTCTCCTAATTAAAATTAAGAAAGAAAGGAAGCAAGGAAAGCCTGAGAAATCCAAGTCCTTATAATACCTTCAGAAAACAAGTCTCGCTAGTTTCCTCTCCCAGCACAAAGATAATATTGGCAGTGGTTTCCCAACCAGCCTTCCCCTCATCCTACAAAATCATCCATTTTGTTTTATTTCACAGACACTTAACAATACGCCAGGCATTGTTCTAACTGATTTTATAATTACCTTAAGAAATCACCAAATTACTCAAGCACCGTTTCAAACATACCATCATCCTCAAAAGCTTGCAATGCTTCTAACTGACTTTCAAATTAGAAGCTCCTTATCAAACGTCTCAAACACAACAACGCAAAAGAAACTTGTCACCAAGTATGAAATTCAATGTAAGTAAAAGTTTCAACATCTCCACCAGTTTTTCCATACCAGCTTTTCCTCTCTGCTCTAGGCAAATAGACACTTTTACTCTTCTTTACCAAATTTCCTCCTCTAATCTCAATGTTTTCATATATCTAGCATTTTCTCAGGAGTCAGTATATTTCAAAGATCCTTCTGATAAGAGCATCTTAACACAGTTGAGAAATTGGGGCTCTTCAAGGTCATCTAGTCCAATTCTCTTGAAGGTAAGGAATTGGGCCTAGAAAATTAAAAAAACTTTTCCACTCATTAATGGCAGAACTGGTTTTGGACACTGATGTCTAATCCTGGGCCATTATAGCAAAGAAAAAATGAACACATTCTGATAAATAGGAAATCTAAGCAGAGATATATCTACACAGCATAATTTTTAATTTGGTCAAAATGGATTTATTGTCAAGTAAAATCATTTTTTCTTTAAGACAATTTGTATTTTTCATTTTTCTTTTTAAGAATTTCTACATTATGGTGAGTAATAATATTGATTTATGCTCTGTATTTCATATTGATCCAAAAGGACACTGCCAAGGTCTGCTTTAATCTATAATTAAAGAAGAAAGTCTACAAAGCCACTCCCTGGGAACTTAATTCCCAGCACCTTACACACTGCTCTTTCACAATGAACACTTTGCAACAGTTTAAGGATGAATTTACCCTTTTCACTATTTCTGCTAAAAGAGAAAAATCATGTTTAAAATAAATGTCTAGTCATTTGAAATAACATTTCACATTTATAAGCCCTCAGGTTTTGCTTAAGAATGCTACTCATTGGGGGCGCCTGGGTGGCACAGCGGTTAAGCGTCTGCCTTCAGCTCAGGGCGTGATCCCGGCGTTATGGGATCGAGCCCCACATCAGGCTCCTCTGCTATGAGCCTGCTTCTTCCTCTCCCACTCCCCTTGCTTGTGTTCCCCTCTCTCGCTGGCTGTTTCTGTCTCTGTCAAATAAATAAATAAAATCTTTAAAAAAAAAAAAAAAAAGAATGCTACTCATTGACAGGGAAAAAGCAAGTTCCCTGTAAATCTTTTTTCCTATTCTCTTTTCTGTTAGGTATGTGCTTTCTGGATTTTTTTTAATAACAGTCCATTTAAATTCAGCATTCGTGTCCCTTCCTGAAACAAAGAGCAGCAGTCGTTATAAGAAAAGATTGATCAGAAACATACAATCTGACACTCAAGGAAATTCTGTGAAGGGAGCAACACCTCCCACATCCCTGATCTATGAGCCCACTTTTGAATATACAAGATCCAACCCCACTTGAAACTCCAATGACTACTACATGGCTGCCCAAACACCTTAATGCTGTTCCCTTTGCTCTCTTTGAATATGCCCCTTCTTAAATCCTCTTCCTCCTCACATTCTCTCTCACATATTCTCTGTACCTTCATCTTTGCCCCTCACTCACTTTCTCCCTTTCATTCCCCTCCCTTCCCTGAAATTCTCATCACTTCCTTTTTAAAATCATGGCATCACAGTATTGGAACCTAACTTAAGTTCTAGCTGACCTTTAAATCCCCTCTCTTACATTACCTTCAACTGAATACCTGATGGTTAGAAATCCCTTCCCTTTTTCAAGCCAACCCAAGTCTTCCTCAGTTTGTCACCTAGAGGCCAGAGTTCTCAGCCTTCTGAGTCCACATTTAACAAGGGTAAGTCCCAGGGCACCTGGGTGGCTCAGATGGTTAAGCATCTGCCTTCAGCTCAGGTCATGACCAGGATCTGATCTCCAGGTCCTGGGATTGACCCCATGTCAAGCTGCATGTCGAGCCCCATGTTGAGCCCCATGTCAGGCTCCCAGCTCAGTGGGGTGTCTGCTTCTCCTTCTCCCTCTGCCTCTCCCCTGCTCATGCTTTCTCTCTGTATCTCTGTCTCAAATGAATAAAATCTTTTTAAAAAATAATATCCCTTAAAGAAAAAAGGTAAATCCCTCTTTACATTACCACTAGACAACAGTCACCTTTTCAGTGATAAACTCAGTTTATGTTTTTGAATTATAACTTTATGGGAGATGACACTCCTCTAACACAATAGTAAGAGATTTGTCAGAAGTCAAAAGAAGAAAGCAAATGGGTCAAAGGCAGACAGTGAATTTGAAGAAGGCCTTTGCAAGAAACACCCAACCTCATGATCACAGCAGGAGGCCAGAGGAAAATTAGGAGATTGTTTTTATTTATTCTGGTCCTAAAGTTATTCTTTAGGATAAAACAGAAATGGAGACAGCAGAGAGATGAAAAGAATGCCCAGGTTATATATAGCAGGTTCCACAGGAAGCATGTGGTAAAAGCAAAGAGAACAAGAGGAACTGTGTTCAAATCCCTCCTACCCTTACTGGCCCCATGGCCTTGGCCAGGTTCACTTTTCTTGTCTGCAAAATGTGTAAAAAAAATTAAAAAAAAAAGATTTGTAAGGATAAATTAAGAGGATGTCTGAAAAGCACAGAGGAGGTGCCTGAGGAATGTGATTCCTCTTCCCCTCAGATCAAAGGGGATGCTCCTTCTTCAAGACCTCAGTGAAGTGCAACCATGTGTTTCAGCATATACAATATTGGAAATATTTTTAAAGTAGCCAAACCAGAAGATATCAAAACAAATCACAGCAAAACAAAGTATAGGACACAGCGCACAGATTTCTTCACTTTTCCAAATGTAGTATTAGGAAATTAAGAAAGTTAAACTTTATAAATCATTTTGAATCTTGACTTTGGGTCAAAGATTTTGTTTATTTCATTTTCATCAGCTCCCAGCATTTTAGGCTTCAGGCTTGCCCTTGTTTCTTTTTAAGTTCAAATTTAGTGCCTCCAAGATGACCAATGAAAAGACATTCACTTGCTCTCTGAGTACTACCTTTCAACTACAAACTTAGTAAAAACAATAGCTAACTGCATTAAATGCCCACTATACCAGTTTATTGTGCAAATACTTTACACACATTATCTCATGCAATCTTCAAAGCCACCCTGTAAGTTAGATGCCATTATTGTCTCCATTTGATAAATAAAGAAGCTGATGTCAGAAGCATTAAGTAGCCCAAAGCAACACAGCAAGGTATGGATAACACCAGAAATCAAAGCCAGTTCAAAGGCCCATGGTTTTAAGCAAAATGTTCTACTGCCTCTATGTTCCTCTTCATTCAGTCAACAAAACTTTATTGAATGCCTCCTACATGCCAACCACTGTTTTAAGCAAATTAAAGGATATAAAGATAAATCAGTCTTGGATCTTCCCCTTAAAAGAACTGAAAATTTAGCAGGAAAAATATTATAATAATAACAATAACAGTGATGACAATTATAGAAAGCATTTTTTAAAAGATTTTATTTATTTATTTGACAGAGAGAGAGACAGCCTGTGAGAGAGGGAACATAAGAAGGGGGAGTGGGAGAGGAAGAAGCAGGCTCCCAGCAGAGCAGGAAGCCCAATGTTGGGCTCGATCCCAGGATGCTGGGATCATGCCCTGAGCCAAAGGCAGATGCTTAATGACTGAGCCACCCAGGTGCCCCATATAGAAAACATTTAAATATATGGACCACATCTTCTTAATCCAGTCATCTGCAGAAGGGCATCTCGGTTCCGTCCACAATTTAGCTATTGTGGACAATGCTGCTATAAACATTGGGATGCATATGGCCCTTCTCTTCACCACGTCTGTATCTTTGGGGTAAATACCCAGTAGTGCAATTGCTGGATCATAGGTTAGCTCAATTTTTAACTTTTTTCCCTCATTTATGGAACATAAGAAATAGCAGGAAGATTGGTAGGAGAAGGAAGGGAAGAATGAAAGGGGGTAAACAGAAGGGGGAATGAACCATGAGAGACTATGGACTCTGGGAAACAAACTGAAGGCTTCAGAGGGGAGGGAGGTGGGGGACTGGGATAGGCCGGTGATGGGTATTAAGGAGGGCACATATTGCATGGTGCACTGGGTGTTATATGCAAATAATGAATCATGGAACACTACATCAAAAACTAAGGATATACTGTATATATCCTTATGTTATGACTAACATAACATAGTAAAAATTATTATAAATTTTTTTTAAAAAAAAGCATTTAAATAGCACTTATTGTGTGCCAGGCAATATTCTAAGAATTTTAAATACCAATATGCTAAACTTACCTAATTCTCCCAGGAAGCTTTTGAGATATATACCAATTTTAAAAATAAGCAGTGTGAGGCTCAGAAAAACTAAGTAACTTTTAGAGGTTCCCACAGTAATAAGTAGCATACTTGGGACTTGAACAAGGTACTGTTCTGTCAACTCCACTGACTGTGAGCTAAGCATACATAACAATGATCCAAGGAAAACAAGATGTGTTTAGAGAGGCGCTAGTAAAATTTTGCCGCAATCAAGGAAAGGAAGAGATCACTTCTAGCTGGGCAATGTAAAAATTCTCACGGAGGAAGTGGCCCTTGACCTGGATGTTAAAGGATGGTTTAGGAACTCCTGTAGGCCTAGAAGAGCATTCTAGACAGTTGCATGAGCAACATAAGACGAAAATTACAGAATGTGGATAGGGAATGTAAAAGATCCATTTGGCTAGAGCATCACACTGCATCCTGGGCAGTGGGAAATAGAGAAAAAGAGAGTAAGGTTATAGCTCTTCTCTCTTTGTTTTGCATTCCGAAAAAAATTAGAATATGACTCATCACTCAGCCAAAAATGAATTATTTTTCCTGCTAATCTCTCTATGAAAGGCAGGAAACATTACTTCCCAGCTCTTTATGTCTTTATTTCTTTATTAGGAATTTAGCTTAATAAATGGCCGGATAGGATGTAGTTTAGGAACAGAGACTGGGGAGCCAAATAGACTGGATTCAAATCTGGTCTCCACCACTAACTAGCTATGTGATGTTGTGTAAGTCTCACCTCCTCCCTGCTTTCATTATTCTACAAAATGGGTGTGATAAAGTATTGTTTTCAGGATTCAAGGAGAGAAAATATGTATTAGAGCACAAAGTACCTTGCTTGGCACATAGCACTCATTAAACATTAGACACTATTATTATTGGGTCTTTTGATATTAATTTTGTCTTCTGCTGGTTTCTCTCACTCACACACCTAAGGTATGTCTGTATATGTCTATTTTGTTAATTTAAAATATTTAACAACCAGTATGGCTTAGCATTAGCCAGTCAGAATAGACACTGGTCATAATAATATATATGTACATTGGCTAAATATCAGCCTCAGCAATATGGAAATTTTTGAAAATGACCATGGATCTTAAAACAGACTATTTTCACAAGCAAACTAATTTGGAAATTTAGATTGATGGCAAGTAAAATGAAGTGTTACCTTATTGAACAAATGCGAACTATATGGTAACAGCGAGAGTGTGTGAGAACTAACACAGTTATTTTAAAAATTCATGTACCAGG
>NC_048222.1:51537296-51547184 GCF_002007445.2 Ailuropoda melanoleuca | reverse complement strand
AAAAAAAAAAAAAGAATACTGTGTGCCAATGGGGAAAGAATAGTATCTTCAGTAAATGGTTTTGGGGAAAACTGCATATCCACATGCAAAAAAAGTAAAGAAATTGACCCTTAAATCACACCATACACAAAAATTGACTCAAAAATGGATTAAGGTCTTAAATGTAAGACTTAACACCATAAAACTCCTGAAAGAAAATATTGGGAGAAAGCTCTTTGACATTGGCCTTAACGATGACATGGCCATGACACCAAAAGCATGCAAAACAAAATAAGACATAAACAAATACAATAACACCAACTAAAAATTTCTGTATACCAAAGGAAACAATTAACAAAATGAAAAGGCAATCAACAGAATGGGAGGAATTATTTGAAAACCACATGTCTGATAAGGGATTAATAATCAAAATATATAATAATCAAAATATATAAGAAACTCATTCAACTCAATAGCAATAAATAAATAACCCAATTAAAAATGGACAAAGGAATTGAATAGACATTTTTCCAAAGAAGACATAAATAGTCATCAAGTTATATGAAAAGCTGCTTGACACCACTAATTATTAGGGTAATGTAAATAAAACCACAAAGAGATTTTACTTCATACTGGTTAAAATGGGTATCAAAAAGTCAGAAGATAATAAGAATATGGAGCAAAGGAATCCTTATACACTGTTAGTGAGAATATAAATTGGTATAGCCACTGTTGAAAATAGTATGGATGTTCCTTAAAAAATTAAGAATATAACTACCATATGATCCAGCAATCCCACATATGAGTATATATCCAAAATAAATGAAATCACTATTTCAAAGATAGAGCTGTACTCTCATGATCTGTGCAACCAGATATAGAAACAAAATCTAAATATCTGTTGAAATGGTTTAAAAATGTGGGGGGGGGGGTCTTCTGTGTGTATATACATATATACAAACATAACAAAATATTATTCAGTCTTAAAAACAGTAGGAAATCCTTATTCCAATGATGCAAGGATACTTCAATATTTCCAAGTCAATCAACTTCAATATTTCCAATACACCTCATCAACAAAATGAATGATAAAAATTTTATGATCATGTCAATAGATGCAGAAAAAAGTATTTAACAAAATTCCACATCCATTCATAATAAAAACTCTCAACAAAATGGATTTAGAGGGAATATACCACAACATAATAAAGCCCTTATATGTGAAAGACCCACAGCAAACATCACATTCACTGGGGAAAAACTGAGAGCTTTTCCCCTAAGATCAGGAACAAGACAAGAATGTCCACTTTCACCATTTTATTCAACATAGTACTGGAAGTCCTAGCCACAGCAATCAGAAAACAAAAAGAAATAAAAGGCATCCAAATTGGTAAGGAAGAAGTAAACCTGTCACTATTTTCAGAAGACATGATACCACATATAGAAAATTCTAAAGACTGCCAAAAAAAATCTATAAGAACTGATAAATGAATTCAGTAAAGTCGCAGAATACAAAATCAATCTACAGAAATCCATTGCATTTCTATATATTAATGATGAAGCAGCAGAAAGAGAAATTAAGAAAACAATCCCATTTATGATTGCCCCCAAAATAATAAAATACCTAGTAATAAACTTAACCAACAAGGTGAAATACTTGTACTCTGAAAACTATAAAACACTGATGGAAGAAATTGAAGAAGACACAAAGAAATGGAGAGATACTCCATGCTAATGAATTGGATGAACAAATATTGTTAAAATGCCATACTTCCCAAAGCAATCTACAGATTTAGTGTAATCACTATCAAAATACCAACAGCGTTTTTCACAGAACTGGAACAAACAATCCTAAAATTTGTATGGAACCACAAAAGACCCTGAATAGCCAAAGCAATCTTGCAAAAGAAAAGCAAAGCTGGAATTGTATCACAATTCCACACTTCAAGTTATACTAAAAGCTGTAGTAATCAAAACAGCATACTACTGGCATGAAAATAGACACATAGGTCAGTGGAACAGAATAGAAAACCCAGAAATAAGCCCACAATTATATGGCCAAGTAATCTTTGATAATTGAAGAAAGAATATGCAATGGGAAAAAGATAGTCTCTTTGACAAATGGTATTGAGAAAACTGGATAGCTACATGCAAAATAATGAAACTGGACCACTCTCTTACACCATACACAACGATAAATTCAAAATGGATTCAAGACCTAAATGTGATACCTGAAACCATAAAACTCCTAGAGGAGAGTACAGGCAGTAATGTCTCTGACATTGGCCATAGCAACATTTTTATAGATATGTCTCTTGAAGCTAGGAAAATAAAAACAAAAATAAACTATTGGGACTACCTCAAAATAAAAAGCTTTTGCACAGCAAAGGAAATAATCAACGAAACTAAAAGGCAACCTATCGAATAGGAGAAGACATATGCAAATGACATATCCTATAAAGGGTTAGTATCCAAAATATGTGAGGAACTGATACAACCCACATGAAAAAAAAACAAATAATCCAATTAAAAATGGACAGAAGATATGAACAGACATTTCTCCAAAGAAGACATACAGATGGCCAACAGACCCATGAAAAGATGCTCAACATCACTCATCATCAGGGAAATAGAAATCAAAACCACAATGAGATTTGACCTCGTATCTGTCAGAATGGCTAAAATCAAAAACATAAGAAACAATAAGTGTTAGTGAGGATGTGGAGAAAGGGGAACCCTCTTGCAATGTTGGTGGGAATGCAAACTGGTTCAGCCACTGTGGAAAAGAGTATAGAGGTTCCTCAAAAGATTAAAAATAGAACTACCCTAAGATCTAGTAATTGCATTACTGGGTATTTATCCCAAAAATATAAAAACACTAATTCGAAAAGATCCATGCACCCCTAGTTTATAGCAGCATTATTTACAGTAGCTAAATTATGGAAGCAACCCAAGTGTCCATCGATAGATGAACGGACAATGAATTGGTGTATATAGATATACAATGTAATATTATTCAGCCATAAAGAAGAAATCTTCCTATTTGCAGCAACATGGATGGAGCTAAAGAGTATAATGCTAAGTGAAATAAGTCAACCAGAGAAAGACAAATACCATATGATTTCACTCATATGTGGAATTTAAGGAATAAAACAAATAAGCAAAGGAAAAAAAGAGAGACAAACCAAGAAATACACTCAATGGGATTTATCACATTCATTTTTGAATATTGAATCACACTTACAACCCAGGAATAAATCCCACTTCATCATGGTGAATAATTTTTTAATGTATTGTTGAATTCAGTTTGCTAATATTTTGTTGAGGATTTTTGATCTATGTTCATAAGGTTATTAGTCTGCAGTTCTCTATTTTCATAGTGTCTTCATCTGCTTTAGGAATGAGGGTATGCTGGCTTATGGAATGAATTTGGAAGCTTCTCTTCCTCTTCTGTATTTTGGAATAGTTTAAGAAGAATAGGAATTAACTCCTCTTAATGTTTGGTAGAATTCAACTGTGAAGCCAACTGGTCCTGGACTTTTGTTTATTGGTAGTCTTTTGATTACCTATTAAATTTCATTGCTAGTAATTTGTTCAAATTTTCTATTTCTTCCTGATTTAATTTTGGGAGGCTATGTTTCTAGGAATTTATCCATTTCCTCTAGGTTCCTAATTTGTTGGCATATAATTTTTCATAATATTCTCTTATAATCCTTCATGTTTTTTGGTGTCAGTTGTTATTTCTTCTCTTACATTTATGATTTTATTTATTTGAATTCTCTCTCTCTGTCTCACTCGCTCTCTCTCTCTTACTCTCTGTCTCTCCTCCCCTTCTCTTTCTCTCTCTTGTTATGAGTCTGGTGAAAGGTTCATCAGTTTTGTTGATTTTTTTCAAAGAACCAGCTCCTGGGTTTATTAATCTGTTCTATTGGTTTTTAGTCTCTATTTCATTTATTTCTGCTCTAATCTTTATTATTTCCTTCCTTCTACTACTTTGGTTTTGTTCTTTTTTTGTAGCTCTCTTAGGTGTAAAAATGTTAGGTTATTTGTTTGATATTTTCTTGCTTCTAGAGGTAGGCCTGTATTGTTATAATCGTCCCTCTTTGAACAGCTTTTTCTTCATCCCAAAGACTTTGGAGCATTGTGTTTTCATTTTCATTTGTCTCCATGTATTTTTTTATTTTCTCTTTGATTTCTTGGTTGACCCATTCATTGTTTGTTGGCATGTTATTTAACCTCCATGTATTTTTGTTCTTTCCAGATTTTTTTTAGATTGATTCTAGTTTCATGCCATGTCATCAAAAAGGATGCACAATATTATTTCAATCTTTTTGAATTTGTTGAGACTTGTTTTGTGGCTTAACATGTGAACTATTCTAAAGAACATTTCATGTATACTTGAAAATAATGCATACTCCTCTGCTTTGGGATGGAATATTTGAATATATCAGTTAAATCCGTCTAATCCAATGTGTTGTTCAAAACCAAAATTTCCTTGTTGATATTCTGTCTGGATGATCTATCCATTGATGTAGGTGGGATGTTGGAAGTCTCCCACTATTGTTGTATTACTATTGATTTCTTCCTTTATGTCTGTTAATAGTTGCTTTTATGTTTGGGTGCTCTCACATTGATGCATAAATATTTACAATTGTTATATCTTCTTGTTGGATTCTTCTTTTTACGATTATATAGTGTCCCTCTTTGTCTCTTGTTAGAGTCTTTGTTTTAAAGATTATTTTGTCCGATATAATTATTGCTACCACAGCTTTCTTTCACTTCCATTTGCATAATAAATGGTTTTCCATCCCTTCATCTTCAATCTGCATGTGTCTTTAAGTCTGAAATGAGTCTCTTATAGATAGCATTATGAATGGGTCTTGCTTTTTTTTTTTATCCATTCCATCACCCTATGTCTTTTGATTGGAGCATTTAGTCCATTCACATTCAAAGTAATTATTGATAGGTATGTACTTACTGCCATTTTGTTACTTGTTTTATGGATATTTTTATAGTTCTTCTTTGTTCTTCTCTGCTCCACTTGTTGTGGTTTAATGCCTTCTTTCTTTTTATTTTTTGCATATCTATTACTGGTTTTTTTATTTGTGGTTACCTTTAGGTGTATATACAACATGCTATGCATATAGCAGCCTATATTAAGCTGATGGTCACTTAAGTTTGAGCCCAATCTAAAAGAACTAAATTATTACTCTCCCCCATATTTCATACATATGATGTCATACTTTACATCCTTTTATTTTGTGAATCCCTTGACTGATTTTTGTAGATATAATTGATTTTATTGCTTTTGTGCTTTAACCTCCATACTGGTTTAATAAGTAATTAATCTGTTACTTTTATTATATTTATATTTACTGGTGACATTTTTTCCTTTCCTAATTTTCATATTCTTGATTATGGCCTTTTCTTTCCATTCAAATAATTATTTTTAATATGTCTTATGAGTCTTGTTTAGAGGTGCTGAACTCCTTTAACTTTTGTTTTTCTAGGAAACTCTTTATCTTTCCTTCTATTCTGAAAGATACCCTTTCTAGATGGATTATTCTTTGTTGTAGGTTTTTTCCTTTCAGCACTTTGAAGATACCATGCCACTTTCTTTTGTCCTGCAAAGATTCTGCTAAAAAAGCAGTTCAGAGCCTTATGGGGTTTCTCTTGTATAACTATTTTCTTTTCTCTTGCTGCTTTTATTTTTTTTTACAAACATTATTTTTTTTAATTGAAGTATAATTGAAATACAATGTTACAACAAACATGGTTTCTTTTGATTCTGTCATCAATGCTGGACTTTTTTTTTAATGATTTTTTATTATATTATGTTAGTCACCATACATTACATCCCCGGCTTCCGATGTAAAGCTCGATGATTCATTAGTTGCGTATAACACCCAGTGCACCATGCAGTACATGCCCTCCTTGCTGCTTTTAAAATTCTCTCTTTAGCACTACTTTTTGCCATTTTAATTATTATGTGTCTTGGTATAGACCTCCTTGGGTTGATTTTGTTGGGAGCTCTCCGTGCCTCCTGGATCTGGATGTCTGTTTTCTTCCCAGATTAGGGACATTTTCATCTATTATTTCTTCAAATAAATTTTCTGCCCCCTTTTCTCTCTCTTTTCCTACTGGGATCCCTATAAAGTTAATGTTATTACACCTGATGACATCACTGAGTTCCCTTAACCTATTCTCATTTTTTATTACTCTCTTTTCTTTGTGCTGTTCAACTTCATTGCTTTCCAGTACCCAGTCTTCCAGGTCACTGATCCATTCTTCTGCTTCTTCTACTCTACTTTTTATTTCCTCTAGTGCATTTTTAAAATTGGTTATTGAGTTCTTCATCTCTGACTGATTCCCTTTTATATTTTCTATCTTTTTGTGGAATGTCTCACTGAGGTCTTTTACACTTTTCTCAAGTCCAGTAAGTATCTTTATGACTATTACTTGAATTCTCTATCAGGCATATGGCTTCTTTCTGTTTCATTTTGCGGTGATTTTGTCTTGTTCTTTAATTTGGGATGTGTTCCTTTGTCTCCTCATTTTGTCTTTCTGTATTTGTTTCTATGTATTAGAAAAGTCAACTATATCTCAAATCTTGAAAATAGTGGCCTTATGAAGAAAAGGTCCTCTGGTGTCCTTGTAGTGCAATGTTCCCTGTTCACAAGAACCAGGTGCTTCAGGGGTGACTCCTATGTGTGTTGCATGCACTATTGTGTTTGAGTTGTGTTTGTTTTCAGTCCTGTCTGTCTGCTGCAATGGTGCTCTTTGTTGTGGGCAGGGTTTCATCCCTATGCTTTAGGAGTCAGTTTGGGGCTGCCGTGGTCTTAGGGCTGAGTCATAATAGATGCCTCCCTCAGTCTATTTATGAGGACTGAAATACCCAAAAGTGGGATTGGTGGATGAAATGGTAATTCTACTCTTAATTTTTTGAGGGACCTCCATAATGTTTTCTAGGGTGGCTACACCCATTACATTCCCACCATTGCACCAGGGTTCCCTTTTCTCCACATCCTTGCCATCATTTGTTTTCTTTTGTTCTTTTTATGATAACCATACTAACAGGTGTGAGGTGATAGCTCAGTATGGCTTTGATTTACATTTCCCTGATGTTTAGTGATGCAGAGCACCTTTTCATATAATTGGCCATTTGTATGTCTTCTTTGGAAAAAAATATTCAAGACTTCTGCCTATTTTAATTGAAATGTTTGTTTGCTATTGAGTTATATGAGTTCCCTATATATTTTGGATATTAACCACTTATCAGATACATGGTTTGCAAATAATTTCTGCCATTCTAAAAGTTACATTTTCATTTTGTTGGTTGTTTCTTTTGGCAAACAGAGTTTTTTAGTTTGATGCAGTCCCACTCATTGATTTTGCTTTTGTTGCATGGGATTTTGATGTCATATCCAGAAAATCACCACCAAAATCACCACCACAAAAAGATTTTTGTGTGTGTTTTCTTCTACTTTTGTGGTTTTGAGTCTTATATTTAAGTTCTTAATCCATTTTGTGTTTATTTTTGTAAGTGGTGTAAAATAGGAATCCAATTTCATCCTTCTGCATGTAGGTATCTGGTTTTCCCAGCACCACTTGTTTTAGTGACTATCCTTCTCCTGATGAGTATGCTTAGCTCCTTTGTTAAGTATTAGTTGACTATATATGTGTGGGTTTATTTCTGGGTCTCAATTCTGTTCCACTGACCCATGTGTCTATTTTTATGTCAGTACCATACTGTTTAGATCTCTATAGCTTTGTAATACAGCCTGAAATCAGGAAGTATGATGCCTCCTACTTTGTTTTTTCGTAAGATTGCTTTGGTTATCCAGAGTCTTTTGTGGTTCCATATGAATTTTAGCATTGCTTTTTCTATTTCTGTAAAAAGTGCCATTGAAATTGTGATAGCAATTGTACTGAATCTATAGATGGCCTTGGGCAGTATAAACATTTTAACAATATTAACTTTTCTAAGCCATGAAGATCAGATATCTTTCTATTTACTTGTATCTTCCTCAACTTATTTCACCAATGTCACAGTTTTTGGTGTATAAATCTTTCACCTCTTTAGTTGAATTTATTCCTAGTGTTTTGTTGTTTTTGATGATATTGTAAATGGGATCGTTTCCTTTATTTCTCTTTTAGATAGTTTATTGTTAGTGTATAGAACTACAACTGATTTTTGTATGTTGACTTTTGCACCCTGAAACTTTACTGAATTTGTTTATTCCATCCAAAAGTTTTTTGGTGGAGTCCTTAAAATTGTCTACATACAAGATCACTGACATATATGTTTAAATAAATGTTCTGTATTCTCCAAAGTTCTGCTAAAATTTTAACGTAGAATTGAACTTCATTTATATACCTATTTATGGAGAAATGACATACTTACAATGTTAAGATATTCAACCATGAATATGATGTTTTCCCAGTTATTCTGATCTTCTTGGTGCTCTTCATCAGAATTGGGACACAAGATTTTAAGAATATCACCTAAATTACCCCAAAAAATGTTTCTAATATATTCTTTTTTTTTTTTAAGATTTTTTATTTATTTATTCAACAGAGATAGAGACAGCCAGTGAGAGAGGGAACACAAGCAGGGGGAGTAGGAGAGGAAGAAGCAGGCTCATAGCAGAGGAGCCTGATGTGGGGCTCGAACCCGTAACGCCGGAATCACGCCCTGAGTCGAAGGCAGACGCTTAAACCGCTGTGCCACCCAGGCGCACCCCAAAAAATGTTTCTTTAAAAATATATTACTCAAAGCACTTTTTACATGTCTGAAAATTTAAAGAACTCATTATATCCAAGAGATAGTGATGTCTGGACCTATTAATAAGTTAGAATAACCATTCCCTAGTCAGTTAAGAGAAACTGAGGATGTGACAGAGTACATGATCTTTGAAGCTAAAGTCACAGAGGAAAACCCTACCATCTGATATTTTGCCCTCTGTTCTATGACTGTCAGACAGAATTATGGGCTTCATATATCAGGATTCTGTGGTCTGATTCAGACAGGCAAATATTATGCAAGAGGGAGTCCGTTTCTAAGATCTTAGTCTTTCCAACCATATTCATCTGCAGAAAGCAGGCATTTATAACTCCGGAAATAGATTTGCAAGAGAACCAGATTCTTACAAAGAAAGAATAAATGTCACTTACTGACTGAGGAAAGGAGAAAAGGAACATTAAAAATGGGAACTCCTCTCTGACATAACCTGTTTATTCTTCGGCTAATGTTGGGGAAGTAGAACTAACTTTCTGAAATGTTATTAAGAATCCCAGGATTTATCCAATTCTCTATCAGAACTAACTTTCTGAAATGTTAATAAGAATCCCAGGATTTATACAATTCCAATACATTCTTCCCTCCCTTATTCTCCCAAACTCATTCCTAGTTCCAGTGTCATAAGCCATGCATAGTACTTCCCTGTAAGTTTTCCTCACAGTCATTTATAGCACTGGAAAACATAACCACTTTGTCCTGCACCTATCATACTTTCATGACTTTGTTTAACCTCTTTCTTCCATTTAGAAAACCCTCCATGGGGAGAGAAGTTAAGATGGCGGAGGAGTAGGGGACCCCTTTTTCAGCCGGTCCCCTGAGTTGAGCTGGATAGGTATCAGACCAGCAGAAACATCCACGGAATCAGCCTGAGATGCAGTAAGATACATCTGGATCTCTACAAATGAACGTCTCCAGCGCTGAGTATCGAGGTACCAAGCGGGAGCCATGAAACCTCGCACAGATATCGGAAGATAAACAGAAGGGGGAGGGAGCCGCCATGTCAGGGCGCCAGGAAGCAGTAGCTACCTGCACCGGGGAGCGGGCAGACCGCGGACCTGCACCCTGGAAACAGCAGACTGAGTCCGTGAGCCAGGAGCTTGCGCCACCAA
>NC_048222.1:51534831-51535327 GCF_002007445.2 Ailuropoda melanoleuca | reverse complement strand
AGAACTGTCCCCTGAGAGGCCACCCATGGGCCATCACCCAGCCTGTGCAGGGTGGAGAACACAGGCCATCAGCACATAATGGACAAGCATCCATAGGCTCTGCAGCAGTGACACCAGGTGACAGTAAGGGACAGGTATAATGATGCAGATGGAGCAGCTTTCCAGTTCCTTCTATGGCTCCATTTACAAGCAGAATTAATGGAACATCTTGGGACTAAGTTATCCCTGTCCTCCCTTTTGGAGGACACCCTCAGGAGGCAGGTTACACAAGGGCACGTGCACGTGCAATAAATTGAGCGGAAGCTTGGAAGTGCTCTTACCACAGTTACACCTGAAGTGGTTAAAGCAGGTCATACAAGTCACACTGGTTTTTCTCCAACCAAATTCTACATTATGTTCTAACAGGATCTCAGAATGAATCATTTAAAAATCAAAATTAGAAAAAACAAAAAAGCAAAAAACACAGAAGTTAAATACTCTTTATAGCTTTCTGCTG
>NC_048222.1:51471265-51534731 GCF_002007445.2 Ailuropoda melanoleuca | reverse complement strand
TCATTCTATGAGGCCAATATTACCTTGATCCCCAAACCAGGCAAAGACCCCATCAAAAAGGAGAAATACAGACCGATTTCCCCAATGAATATGGGATGCCAAAATCCTCAACAAGATCCTGGCTAATAGAATCCAACAGTACGGGGCGCCTGGGTGGCACAGCAGTTAAGCGTCTGCCTTTGGCTCAGGGCGTGACCCCGGCGTTATGGGATTGAGCCCCACATCAGGCTCCTATGCTATGAGCCTGCTTCTTCCTCTCCCACTCCCCCTGCTNAATATTACCTTGATCCCCAAACCAGGCAAAGACCCCCTCAAAAAGGAGAATTACAGACCGATTTCTCTAATGAATATGGATGCCAAAATCCTCAACAAGTTTTTTTAAAAAAGAATCCAACAGTGCATTAAAAGGATTATCCATCATGAGCAAGTGGGATTCATACCTGGGATGCAAGCATGGTTCAACATTCACAAATGAATCAGTGTCTTAGATTTTATCCAAAAGGAAAAATTCAAAAATCATATGATTCTCTCGATAGATGCAGAAAAAGCATTTGACAAAATACGGCATCCTTTCCTGATTAAAACCCTTCAGAGTGTAGGAATAGAGGGTACATTAATCAATCTCATAAAAAACATCTATGAAAAGCCTACAGCAAATATCATTCTCAATGGGGAAAAGCTGGAAGCCTTTCCCTTGAGATCAGGAACACGACAAGGATGCGCACTCTCACCACTATTATTCAACATAGTACTAGAAATCCTTGAAACAGCAATCAGACAACAAAAAGGGATCAAAGGTATCCAAATCGGCAAAGAAGTCAAAATGTCTCTCTCCGCAGATGACATGATACTCCATATGGAAAACCCAAAAGAATCCACTCCCAAACTATTAGAATTTATAGAGCAATTCAGTAATGTGGCGGGATACAAAATCAATGCTCAGAAATCAGTTGCATTTCTATACACGAATAACGAGACTGAAGAAAGAGAAATTAGGGAATCCATCCCATTTTACAATAGCACCAAAAACCATACGTACCTTGGAATTAACTTAACCAGAGATGTGAAGGATCTATATTCTAGAAAGTATAAATCACTCTTGAAAGACATTGAAGAAGACACAAAAAGATGGAGAAATATTCCATGCTCATGGATCAGAAGAATAAATATAGTTAAAATGTCCATGCTACCCAGAGCAATCTACACTTTCAATGCTATCCCGATCAAAATACCGAGGACATTTTTCAAAGAACTGGAACAAATAGTCCTTAAATTTGTATGGAACCAGAAAAGGCCCCGAATCTCCAAGGAATTACTGAAAAGGAAAAACAAGGCTAGGGGCATCACAATGCTGGATTTCGAGCTGTACTACAAAGCTGTGATCACAAAGACAGCATGGTACTGGCACAAAAACAGACACATCGACCAATGGAACAGAATAGAGAACCCAGAAATGGACCCTCGGCTCTTTGGGCAACTAATCTTTGATAAAGCAAGAAAAAAATTCTGGTGGAAAAAAGACAGTCTCTTCAACAAATGGTGCTGGGAAAATTGGACAGCTACATGCAAAAGAATGAAACTTGACCACTCTCTCACACCATACACAAAAATAAACTCCAAATGGATGAAAGACCTCAATGTGAGACAGGAATCCATCAAAATTCTAGAGGAGAACATAGGCAACAACTTCTATGACATTGGCCGAAGCAATCTTTTTCATGACACATCTCCAAAGGCAAGAGAAACAAAAGATAAAATGAACTTGTGGGGCTTCATCAAGATAAAGAGCTTCTGCACANTAGTCAAAAAAACAAAGAGGCAGCCCACAGGGTGGGAGAATATATTTGCAAATGATGCTACAGACATAAGACTGGTATTCAAGATCTACAAAGAACTTCTCAAACTCAATACGTGAGAAAAAAATAAACAAATCATAAAATGGGCAGAAGATATGAACAGACACTTTTCCAATGAAGACATACAAATGGCTAACAGACACATGAAAAAATGTTCAAAATCATTAGCCATCAGGGAAATTCAAATCAAAACCACACTGAGATACCACCTTACGCCAGTTAGAATGGCAAAGATAGACAAGGCAAGAAACAACAATTGTTGGAGAGGATGTGGAGAAAGGGGATCCCTCCTACATTGTTGGTGGGAATGCAAGTTGGTACAGCCACTCTGGAAAACAGTGTGGAGGTCCCTTAAAAAAGTAAAAATTGAGCTACCTTATGACCCAGCAATTGCACTACTGGTTATTTACCCAATGATACAGACGTAGTGAAGAGAAGGGCCATATGCACAAGAATGTTCATAGCAGCGATGACCACAATAGCTAAATCGTGGAAGTAGCCGAGATGCCCTTTAACAGATGACTGGATTAAGAAGTTGTGGTCCATATATAAAATGGAATATTACTCAGCTATCAGAAAGATCGAATTCTCAACATTTGCGGCAACATGGATGGCACTGGAGGAGATAATGCTAAGTGAAATAAGTCAAGCATGGTGCACTGGGTGTTATACGCAACTAATGAATCATCGAACTTTACATCGGAAACCGGGGATGTACTGTATGGTGACTAACATAATACATAAAAAAAAATTAAAATAAATAAATAAATAGATAGATAGATAAATAAATAAAGATAAAAAAATTAAACGTCCATGCTACCCAGAGAATCGACACTGTCAATGTTATCCCGATCAAAACACAAATAACATTTTTCAAAGAACTAGAACAAATAGTCCTTAAATTTGTATGGAACCAGAAAAGTCCCCAAATCGCCAAGGAACTATTGAAAATGAAAAACAAAGCTAGGGGCATCACAATGCCGGATTTTGAGCTGTACTACAGAGCTGTGATCACAAAGACAGCATGGTACTGGCATAAAAACAGACACATAGTCCAATGGAACAGAATAGAGACCCAGAAATGGACCCTTGGATCTTTGGGCAACTAATCTTTGTTAAAGCAGGAAAAAACTTCCGGTGGAAAAAAGACAGTCTCTTCAACAAATGGTGCTGGGATAATTGGACAGCTACATGCAAAAGAATGAAACTTGACCATTCTCTCACACCATACACAAAGATAAACTCCAAATGGATGAAAGACCTCAATGTGTGACAGGAATCCATCAAAATCTTAGAGGAGAACATAGGCAGCAACCTATATGACATCAGCCAAAGCAACCTTTTTCATGACACATCTCCAAAGGCAAGAGAAACAAAAGATAAAATGAACTTGTGGGACTTCATGAAGATAAAATCTCCTGCATGGCCAAGGAAACAGTCAAAAAAACTAAGAGGCAGCCCACGGAATGGCAGAAGATATTTGCAAATGACGCTACAGATAAAAGACTGGTATCCAAGATCTACAAAGGACTTCTCAAACTCAAAACGCGAGAAACAAATAAACAAATCATAAAATGGGCAGAAGATATGAACAGACACTTTTCCAATGATGACATACAAATGGCTAACAGACACATGAAAAAATGTTCAAAATCATTAGCTATCAGGAAATTCAAATCAAAACCACACTGAGATACCACCTTACGCCAGTTAGAATGGCAAAGATAGACAAGGCAAGAAACAACAATTGTTGGAGAGGATGTGGAGAAAGGGGATCCCTCCTACATTGTTGGTGGGAATGCAAGTTGGTACAGCCACTCTGGAAAACAGTGTGGAGGTCCCTTAAAAAGTTAAAAATTGAGCTACCCTATGACCCAGCCATTGCACTACTGGGCATTTACCCCAAAGATATAGACGTAGTGAAGAGAAGGGCCATATGCACCCCAATGTTCATAGCAGCATTGTCCACAATAGCCAAATCGTAGAAGGACCCGAGCTGCCCTTCAAAAGATGACTGGATTAAGAAGATGTGGTCCTTATATACAATGGAATATTACTCAGCTAACAGAAAGAATGAGGTCTCAACATTTGCTGCAACATGAATGGCACTGGAGCAGATAATGCTAAGTGAAATAAGTCAAGCAGAGAAAGACAATTATCATATGATTTCTCTCATCTATGGAACATAAGAACTAGGAAGATCGGTAGGGGAAGAAAGGGATAAAGAAAGGGGGGTAATCAGAAGGGGGAATGAAGCATGAGAGACTATGGACTCTGAGAAACAAACTGAGGGCTTCAGAGGGGAGCGAGGTGGGGGAATGGGATAGACTGGTGATGGGTAGTAAGGAGGGCACATATTGCATGGTGCACTGGGCATTATACTCAACTAATGAATCATCGAACTTTACATCAAAAACCAGGGATGTACTGTATGGTGACTAACATAATATAATAAAAAAAACATTAAAAAAAAAAAAGAAGAGTCACAGAAAACCACCAGGGAAAGCCACCAGAGAGCAAAAGCCCAGAAATACTGGTTCACTTTGTGCCCATCCCCAACCCCCCTCGCAGGGGACAGGACAACTCTACCCATACAGGGTGGCCTGAGTATCAGCATGGCAGGCCCCTCCCCCAGAAGGCAGTCTGAAAAATCAAGAAGCCCACATCCCTAAGATCCCTATAAAACAAGTGCACACTGCCTGAGTCCTGGTCAATAATTTGGGCTCTGGGCATCCCCGCAACCTCTCCTCATCACAATGATGAGGAGGAGGAACCCTCATCAAAGAAAGGAGACAGAGACTGTGGACTTTGCCACAGAACTGATGGATATGGATATAACCAAATTGTCAGAAATGGAGTTCAGAGTAACAATGGTCAAGATGATGTGTAGGATTCCAGAAAATATTAATGAGAATATAGAATCTCTAAGGCCGGAAATGAGAGTGAATCTGGCAGAAATTAAAAATGCTATGAATCAAATGCGGTCTAAACTAGACGCTCTGACGGCCAGGGTAAATGAGGCAGAAGAACAAATTAGTGAACTGGAAGATGGGATGGTAGAAGAGAATGTAAAAACAGAAACTTGGCTCAAAAAAATCCAATCTCTAGAATGTATATTATGGGAAATTACTGACTCAATGAAACGTTCCAATGTCAGAATCATCGGCATCCCGGTGGGTGGAGAAAGAGAGAGGTCTAGAAGAGATATTGAACAAATTATACCTGAGAACTTCCCTAATCTGGCAAAGGAAACAAGCATTTGTGTCCAAGAGGCAGAGAGGACCCCTCCCAAGATCAATGAGAACACACCTACACAACGTCATGTCATAGTGCAATTTGCAAATATTGGATCGAAGGATACAGTCTTGAAAGCAGCCAGAGGAAAGAAAATCCTTATGTACAGAGGGAAAATATCAGAATAACATCAGACCTGTCTACAGAGACTTGGCAGGCCAGGAAGTTTTGGCAGAGTATTTTCAAAGCTCTATCTGAAAACAACATGCTGCAAAGGATACTTTATCCAGCAAGGCTGTCATACAGAATTGATGGAGAGATAAAGACCTTCCAAGACCAGCAGAAACTGAAGGAATTTGTGACCACCTCCAAGCCAGCCCTACAAGAAATATTAAGGGGGGTTCTATACAAGTAAAAAGGCCGCAAGAGCAATACAGAACAGAAATTTACAATCTATAGAAACAAAGACTTCACAGGCAACATGACATCATTAAAATCGTATCTCTCAAGAATGACTCTCAATATGAATAGCCTAAATGCTCCCATAAAATACCACAGGGTTGCAGATTGGATAAAAAGACATGACCCATCCATTTGCTGTCTACAAGAGACTCATTTTGAACCTAAAGATACATCCAGACTGAAAGTAAAGGGATGGAAAACCATTTTTCATGCCAATGGACCTCAAAAGAAAGCTGGGGTAGCAATTCTCATATCAGACAGATTAGATTTTAAACTAAAGACTGTAGTTAGAGATACAGAAGGACACTGTATTACTCTTAAAGGATGTATCCAACAAGTGGATATGACAATTATAAATATATATGCCCCCAACAGGGTAGCAGCTAGATACACAATCCAATTTTTAACCAGAATAAAGAGACATATAGATAATAATATGTTAATAGTAGGCGACCTCAACACTCTGCTCTCAGCAATAGATAGATCACCTAAGCAGAAAATCAACAAAGAAAGAAGAGCTTTGAATGACATACTGGACCAGATGGACCTCATAGATATATACAAAACACTACACCCTAGAACAACAGAATACTCATTATTTTCTAATGCACATGGAACTTTTTCCAGAATAGACCATATACTGGGTCACAAAACAGGTCTCAACCGATACCAAAAGACTGAGATTATTCCCTTCATATTCTCAGACCACAATGCATTGAAATGGAACTCAATCACAAGGAAAAATTCGGAAGAAACTCAAACACTTGGAGACTAAGGACCATCCTGCTCAAGAATGATTGGGTAAACTAGGGAATTAAGAAGGAGATTAAACAATTTTTGGAGACCAACGAAAATGAAAACACATTGGTCCAAAACCTATGGGACACTGCAAAGGCAGTCGTAAGGGGAATATACATAGCCGTCCAAGGCTCAATCAGAAGAATAGAAAAATCTAAAATGCAGTTTTTATATTCTCACCTTTCCAAGAAGCTGGAGCTGGAACACAAGAACAGGCCTAACCATGCACGAGAAGGCAGTTGATCAAGATTAGAGTAGACATCAATGAATTAGAAACCAGGAGCACAGTAGAGTAGATCAACACACCTAGAAGCTCGTTCATTGAAAGAATAAATAAGATTGATAAGCCACCAGGCAGACTTACTCAAAGGAATAGAGAAAGGATCCAAATTAATAAAATTATGAATGAAAGGGGAGAGATCATGACCAACACCAAGGAAATAGGAAGGATCATTAGAAACTTTATCAAGAGCTTTATGCCAATAAATTAAACAACCTGGAAAAAATGGATGCCTTCCTAGAAACCTATAAACTACCAAGGCTGAAACAGGAAGAAATTGATTATCTAAAGAGACCAGTTAATCATGAAGAGGTTGAATTAGTGATCAGAAACCTCCCAAAAAACAAGAGTGGAGGGCCTGACGGATTCCCCAAGGAATTCTACCAAAAATTCAAAGAAGAAATAATACCTATTCTCCTGAAGCTGTTTCAAAAAATAGAAACAGAAGGAAAACTACCAAACTCATTCTATGAGGCCAGTATTACCTTGATCCCAAAACCAGGCAAAGACCCCATCAAAAAGGAGAATTACAGACTGATATCCCTGATGAATATGGATGCCAAAATTCTCAACAAGATCCTAGCTAATAGGATCCAACAGTACATTAAAAGGATTATCCACCACGACCAAGTGGGATTCATCCCTGGGATGCAAGGGTGGTTCAACATTCGCAAATCGATTGGTGTGATAGATCACATTAATAAGAGAAGAGACAAGAACCATATGATCCTCTCAATTGATGCAGAAAAAACATTTGACAAAATACAGCATCCTTTCCTGATTAAAACCCTTCAGAGTGTAGGGATAGAGGGTACATTCCTCAATTTCATAAAAACCATCTATGAAAAGCCCACAGTGAATATCATCCTAAAAGGGGAAAAGCTAAAAGCTTTTCCCTTAAGATCAGGAACACAACAAGGATGCCCACTCTCACCATTATTGTTCAATGTAGTACTAGAATTCCTAGCAACAGCAATCAGACGACAAAAAAGAATAAAAAGTATTCAAACTGTCAAAAAAGAAGTTAAACTGTCTGTCTTCACAGATGACATGATACTGTATATGGAAAATCCAAAAGAGTCCACCCACAAATTACTAGAACTTATAGAGCAATTCAGTTATGTGGCAGGATACAAAATCAATGCTCAGAAATCAGTTGCATTTCTATACACAAACAATGAGACTGAAGAAATAGAAATTAGAGAATCCATTCCATTTACAGTAGCACCAAAAATCATACGTTATCTTGGAATTAACTTAACCAGAGACGTAAAGGATCTATATTCTAGAAACTACAGATCACTATCGAAAGACATTGGAGAAGACACAAGAATATGGAAAAATATTCCATGCTCATGGATCAGAAGAATAAATATAGTTAAAATGTATATGCTACCCAGAGCAATCTACACTTTCAATGCTATCCCGATCAAAATACAAATAACATTTTTCAAAGAACTGGAACAAATAGTCATTAAATTTGTATGGAACCAGAAAAAGCCCCGAATCTCCAAGGAACTATTGAAAAGGAAAAACAAAGCTAGGGGCATCACAATGCCGGATTTCGAGCTGTACTGCAAAGCTGTGATCACAAAGACAGCATGGTACTGGCATGAAAACAGACACATAGACCAATGGAACAGAATAGAGAACCCAGAAATGGACACTCGGCTCTACAGGCAACTAATCTTTGACAAAGCAGGAAAAAACATCCGGTGGAAAAAAGACAGTCTCTTCAATAAATCGTGCTGGGAAAATTGGACAGCTACATGCAAAAGAATGAAACTTGACCACTGTCTCACACCCTACACAAAGACAAACTCTGAATGGATGAAAAACTCGATGTGAGACAGGAATCCATTAAAATCCTAGAGGAGAACATAGGCAGCAAACTCTTTGCCATTGGCCACAATAACTTTTTCATGACACATCTCCAAAGGCAAGAGAAACAAAAGATAATATGAACTTGTGGGACTTCATGAAGATAAAATCTTCTGCACGGCCAAGGAAACAGTCAAAAAAAACTAAGAGGCAGCCCACGGAATGGCAAAAGATATTTGCAAATGACACTACAGATAAAAGACTGGTATCCAAGATCTACAAAGAACTTCTCAAACTCAATACATGAGAAACAAATAATCAAATCAAAAAATGGGCAGAAGATATGAACAGACACTTTTCCAATGAACATATACAAATGGCTAACAGACACATTAAAAAATGTTCAAAATCATTAGCCATCAGGGAAATTCAAATCAAAACCACACTGAGATACTACCTTACACCAGTTAGAATGGCAAAAATTGACAAGGCAAGAAACAACAATTGCTGGAGAGGATGTGCAGAAAGGGGATCCCTCTTACACTGTTGGTAGGAATGCAAGTTGGTACAGCCACTCTGGAAAACAGTGTGGAGGTCCTTTAAAAAGTAAAAATTGAGCTACCTTATGACCCAGCCATTGCACTACTGGGTGTTTACCCCAAAGATACAGACGTAGTGAAGAGAAGGGCCATATGCACCCCAACATTCATAGCAGCATTGTCCACAATAGCTAAATTGTGGAGGGAGCCGAGGTGGCCTTCAACAGATGACTGGATTAAGAAGATGTGGTCCAGATATACAATGGAATATTACTCAGCTATCGGAAAGAACGATTACACAACATTTGCAGCAACATGGACGGGACTGGAGGAGATAATGCTATGTGAAATAAGTCAAGCAGAGAAAGACAATTATATGGTTTCACTCATTTATGGACCAGAAGAAATCACAGGAAGATCGGTAGGAGAAGAAAGGGAAGAAGAAAGGGGGATATACAGAAGGGGGGAATGAACCATGAGAGACTATGGACTCTGGGAAACAAATTGAGGGCTTCAGAAGGGAGGGGGTGGGGTACTGGGATAGGCCGGTGATGGGTATTAAGGAGGGCACATTGCATGGTGTACTGGGTGTTATACGCAAATAATGAATCATGGAACATTACATTAAAACCTAAGGATATACGGTATGGTGACTAACATAACATAATAAAAAATTATTATTAAAAAAAAAAAGATTAGAGAGACCCAAAATAAACCCTTGCATACATGGTCAAAGGATGTGTGATAAGGATAACAAGACCATTAAATAGGGAAAGGACAGTGTTTCACCAAATGGTGTTGGGAAAACTGGATATCCACATATGAAAGAAATGAAATCAGAAGCATATCTTATACCAATACCAAAAATAATTCAAATGGTTTAAAGACCTAAAATGCAAGACCTAAAACTGTAAAGCTTCTAGAAGAAAACATAGAAAAACTTTTCATGATAATGGATTTAGCAACAATTTTTTTTTAAAGATATCATTTATTTATTTGACAGAGATAGAGACAGCCAGTGAGAGAGGGAACACAAGCAGGGGGAGTGGGAGAAGAAGAAGCAGGCTCATAGCGGAGGAGCCTGATGTGGGACTCTATCCCAGGACCCCGGGATCACGCCCTGGGCCGAAGGCAGACGCTTAACCGCTGTGCCACCCAGGCGTCCCTAGCAACAATTTTTTATACATGACACCATAAGCACGGGTAACAAAAGCAATAATAGATAAATGTAACTATATCAAAATTTAAAACTTTGTGCACCAAAGAACATGATCAACAGAGTGAAAAGGAAACCTAAGAAATGAGAGAAAATATTTATACATCATATATTTGATAAAGGGCTACTATTCAGAATATATAAAGAACACTTAAAACTCAACATCAATAAAAGAAATAATCAAAATGGGCAAAGGACTTAGATAATTCTTCAACGATAGTTTATAAAGAGCCAACAAGAATATAAAAATACGCTCAACATCACAAATCATTAGAGAAATGCAAATTAAAACACCAATGAGATATCACCTCACATCTGTCTTGTCAAGATGGCTATTATCAAAAGAAAGAAAGAGAGGTGGGGGGAGGAGGGAGAAGAAAAGAAAAAAATACAATAGAAGAGAAGAGGAGAGGAGAGGAAAGAAGAGAAGAGAAGAGGAGAAGAGAAGAGAAGAGAAGAGAAGAGAAGAGAAGAGAAGAGAAGAGAGAAGAGAAGAGAGAGAGGAAGAGAAGAGAAGAGAAGAGAAGAGAAGAGAAGAGAAGAGAAGAGAAGAGGAAGAGAAGAGAAGAGAAGAGAAGAGAAGAGAAGAGAAGAGAAGAGAAGAGAAGAGAAGAGAAGAGAAGAGAAGAGAAATCAGTGCTGGTGAGGATATGGAGAATTTCGAACACTTGCAAGTATACTTAACATTACTGAACTTTATACTTAATGGTTATGATGTTAAATTTTATGTTATGTAGTTTTTACCACAATAAAAAGGGAAAACTAAAAAAAAAAGTACTGGTAGTTACTGTGTTTAATGAACTGGTTTTTATGGCATAAGGGATACATCTTAGGGATTCATAAATATATTTGGGGAAATATTTTATGGGCTCAGTTAATGTC
This sequence comes from Ailuropoda melanoleuca, assembly GCF_002007445.2. Lineage (NCBI taxonomy): Eukaryota > Metazoa > Chordata > Mammalia > Carnivora > Ursidae > Ailuropoda > Ailuropoda melanoleuca. The sequence goes on along the minus strand of NC_048222.1, from coordinate 51,523,643 downwards.
AGGAAAGGTTTCAAAAGTCATTTTGATTTAGGAATGAATATAAATACAGGTTTATGTTAATTATAAATCATTATAATTATAAATTATACATCATATAATATATATTATGCATATATAATATAAATATAAATCTGAGCCCATTTGTCATCATATGATAAGATCAGGAGACATTTATGTTACACATTAATTTTGGCATCCCGTGGTAGTTTTTATTCATAATGTTGACAGAAGACATCCTTTTCCACACAGTACAGGTATTTTAAGAGATTTGGCCAGCTCTAAACATTGCAAATGTGTCCACAGATATTTATATTACCTTGGGCATTAGAGTCCTATATCACATGATGTCATTATTTGATAAATTGTCATAACTTCTCAACACTAAGGAAACAACTCATGATTTCAGAATAGACACTTAAATTATTCCTGATTGTAATTAATAATTTGATGGACTCCAAGAGGAGATAATAATTCATGAACTAGACTTGAAGTAGTGTCTTGGGGATTCTTTGGCACTAAAAGCAGATCTATCCTATCTCAATCCATCACAGCTGAAGGATAATATGTCATGGGATTGTTAACAAGACCTAAATAATTCAAAAAGACAAATCTCTTGGGATATAATGGAAGAATTAAATTGAACTTTGTTTTAAAGCAAGTCATAAAATCTGCTTTTGAATCTGCCAAGGTGGATGACAAATCTATTTAAAACTTAGCAATCAATCCAGTAGCTTTTATTGCTAACAAGTTGATATAAGTCCCACTGCCACCCTCCCCCCCAAAAATATCCTATTTACTGTTGGGATGAAAGATATATTAGAATGAGAGAATTAGAATCAGGGAGACAGAAGAGGTTGCTTATTTAATCACATGGGATAATAACAGTGAATAAATCCACTGGTCAAAGGTCAGTTCAGGGAGCTCATGTCAGCAGCACATTTAAAAAAGAATAATAATAATGTTCTAAATTTCCAGTTATGTTGTTCTTCCACTCTAGTGTATTTCTTTGGGTTGGCCCTTCTGATTTCATCTACCTCTCGGTGTCTAAGATAAACTCCATTTTTTTTCTTCCAAGTTTTTATTTAAATTCCAGTTAGTTAACATACAGTGTAATATTAGTTTCAGGTGTAGAAGTTAGTGATGCAACACTTCCATACAACACCCAGTTCTCAACACAAGTGCACTCCTTAATCCCCATCACCTATCTAATCCACCATCCCACTAACTTCCCCTCTGATAACCATCAGTTTGTTCTCTATAGTTAAGAGTCTTTTTCTCAGGACACCTGGGTCTCTCAGTTGGTTAGGCAGCCAACTCTCGGTTTCAGCTCAGGTGGTGATCTCAGGGTTGTGCGATTAAGCCCCATGTTAGGCTCTGTGCTCAGTCCAGAGTCTGCTCAGGCTTCTCTCTCCCTCTTCCCTGCTCTCAAGCTCTCTCTCTCTCTCAAGTAAATAAATAAATCTTTTTTTTAAAGAGTCGGTTTCTTGGTTTTCCTCTTCCCCCCCATGTTCATTTGTTTTCAGATAAACTCCACTTTTGATTATGAACTTTCTTGTTCTGAAGCTCTGAGAAACATTTTATTAAATAAGAATTTATGATCCCTCTGTGAAAAATACTGAGCTATCCAAGTTCAAAATATCTGTTCCCAGGAAGCTAGTAGGTACACTAGTAGTTCTAATATTGGATAAAAGTAGTTGGAAATAAAGTTAAGTGGAGGAATGAGGCAGAAAAGAAAGAAAAGATGAGTTTTAGTCATGCTGGGAATTACAGTGTTGAAGACAGGTATCTACTAGCAACTAGAGACGTTATATAAATAGAGGTTGAGAAAGAGGTTGGAGCCGAACTCTTGATTTGGAAGTCCTTAGTGTAAGGGCTCATTGATGCTCTTGGAATGGATAAGACTTCCTTTTCAAAGCTGAGAAAAAATAATAGAATCAAAGGGCATCAATTGTGCTTTAGGGAATGCAGAAATAGAGGTGAAGGAAGGGATAGGATGGTATCATTGAAACTGATGAAGAGAACAGTGTTTCTTATGCCTGGAGAATGTTCTTCATTCACTTGCCCAGTTTTTAAGGGCCAAGGAATCATCATATATTTGCACCATTCCTGAGAAAGACCCAGGAGTTGAGTGTCAGGATATCCATGGTCAGAAATTAAGAAAGTCTGAGGAAAAAAAAATATCTTTATTCAAGACAAGAACCAAACTGGATCAGAAATTTAAAAAAAAAAACTGAAAAGTTTGGGGAAAGGAGAACACATCTAAGTCTGAATCAACTCACAGGGAAAGGTCAAATGAGAAGTAAAGAGAACCCTTAAAACAAAATTAGAGATGCTGGTCATATTGGGGTTATATTTCACTGGAACCAAACATCATTTGGAGGGCTTCAGTGAAGCTCTACACTTCAGGACTACCAGTCCTTTGTGTGAACAGAGTTCTGTGGGCTTCACAGTCCACCATGAACAATAGTTAAGAGCACTTAACTATAGCATCAGATAGACTTCAACTCAAGCCCTGGATCTGTCACTTACACTCCTGTGGCTTTGGAATAATAACCTATTTCCTCTGAGACTTAGTTTCCAAATCTATAAGATGAGGATGATAATATATATGTGTCATAGAATTATAGTAAGAATTTAATAACATATATATGGGAAACAGCACAGTTTCTAAAAAATTAGTAAATACTCAGTCAAAATATAAAACAGTCTAAGCCTTGCTAATTACACTTCTCCACACTGAGGACCAAAATTCTCTTAAATCAGTTTAAGAAAAGCTGTTGTAAATAATGCTCTGTAATATGCTGAGCCATAATTTCCATTTCCCCATACTCATGAAGTAGGACACATATCTACTGAATCCTCAGTTGGGGAAGACAACCTATTTTGCCATGGCCTACCTATCCTTTGGTCTGGGAGGCCAACCCTTTACAATAGGAAACATAGTGATAAATAGAGCACCAAATAAGTTTATAAATTTTCACAATGATGTCATTACTACCATTCAGAAAGCTTGGGACCCTGTATGAAAATTAAACCTGTCATGCTAATCATGAATTCCCAGAATTAAAAAACATACCTCTGGGGCCCTGGATGTTTATTTGAACACCATTTGCTTATATGCCAACTTTTCAAAAGGATATAAGGAAGAATAACTAATCCCATTCTACAGATGGAGAAACTGAGGCCCCATGAAATTACAGTATCTTCCCAAAGACACACAGGGTAGTGGGTATTTGTAATGCTTTCTAGAGACCCAGCACATTTTGAACACCTTGCTTGGTTTGGAAAAATCTAAGTCAGAAGTTCTAACTCAGAACTCATATCAAGGTAAAGCCTAAAAAAATCACTACCCTAAACTCCTTAGAAGGTAACATATGGACATGTGCTCTGGACCCAAGGTGAGACTAGATTAAGAAATGAGAAACTTAACAAAGAAAGTTTAAAATGGGAGAAATAGATATTTTGTTCCTGCAGATGCCAGAAAAGGTGTCAGATTTAGGTTGGAAACAATTGTGAGGCCAAGTTATTAGTTTATAACTGTCATTGGAGCTCAGGAGAGTGCCATGGTGCTAATGAGGTGTGGTTTTGGACATGGTTCCTGAGAATTTAACTTCAGTCTTGATTCTCCAGTTGGGCCGATGATTCTATGAGCTTCCCGATAACCTGTTAACATATTTTTTTCATTTTTTTAAATTTAAGTATAGTTGATATACAATATTACATTAGTTTCAGGTGTACAACATAGTGATTCAACAACTCTATACATTATACTATGCCCACTACAATGTAGCTACTACCTGCTACTATGCAACACTACACTATTATCATACCATCGACTATACTCCCTCTGAACCTTTTATTCCCATGACTTATTCATTCCATGACTGGAGGCCTGGATCTCCCACTTCCCTTCACCCATTTTGCCCATTACTCACCTACCTCCCCTCTGGCAACCATCAATTTGTTCTCTGTATTTATAAGTCTGATTCTGCTTTTTGTTTGCTTGTGTGTGTGTGTTTTGTTTTTTAGATTCACCATGTAAGTGAAATCATATAGTATTTGTCTTTCTCTGTTTGACTTATTACACCTTGATAACAAACTCTTTCTGCTTAGTCAGCCATAGCCAGCTTCTGGTGTGTGCTTCTAAGAACCTTGATTGAGTCCATACTTGGACCTAAAAAAGTTATGTCATTTTCAACATAGGATTTCTGTTGGCTGAATTTCTATGTTTGATTTTTCTTCTAAAAGAGTTTATCTATATATAATCTCAGTGATAACTCAGTTTCACCAGAATATGCTATTCTCCAACAATTCCAAATAAATTAAGAATTTAGTGTACTTCATTTTATGTTGTAAAGGCTATATCCTGGGCTGTGAATGAATTGTGCCAAAGTAGCCAGCCAGTTTTGCCCAAAAAATCAGTCAACTCACCAAGAAAAAAAATCAGTAAAACTGGGCTCATTTTTTCCACAGTGTATGACCAATATATTCTCCTAATTAATTGAATTTTTTATTTTTCTCAACCAACTGTGGCACTAAGAAACAACACAGCCTTTTTTTTAAGATTTATTTATTTAGACTAGGGGACGAGTAGCCACAGGGAAACCAGACCAATACCGGGAGCTTGGGAGTGCGTGAACCAGACTGAAACCAGGAGCTCCGGATCACACATTCGAACCAGACTGAAGCAGCAGCTCGGGAGTGCGCAAACCAGACTGAAACCAGGAGCTCCTGAGCGCACACTCAAACCGGACTGATACCGGGGACTCGGGAGCGCGCGTGACCAGTCTGAAAACCAGAGCTCTGGAGGGCGCCCATGAACCAGACTGAAACTGGGACCTCGGGAGCACCTGTGTGAAGCAGGGGTGGCTGTCAGTTTTAGAAGCACAAAGGGCAGAGACGTGCTGGGCTTGGGAGCGAGGTCTGGGAGAAAGTATGTGGGGCACACAACGCAGGCACTGAGGGGTTTTTAGCGACACTGACAGAGACAGAGTTAGAGTGGCCAGGAGAGCTCAGTGAAGAGCAGACTGTGAACTCTGTTCTGAGACAGAGGCTTGGATATGGTCACTGCTGCTCTGACCCTCTGAAGAGTCACAGAAAGCCACCAGGGAGGGCTGCCAGAGAACAAAAGCCCGGAAAAACCTGTTCTCACTGCTCCCATCCCCCCTCCACACAGGGCACAGGGTAACTCTACCCAAACAGGGTTGCCTGAATATCAGTGCAGCAGGACCCTCTCCCAGAAGGCAGACTGAAAAAACAAGAAGCCCACATCCCTAAGGTCCCTATAAAACAAGTGCATCTTGCTTGCATCCTGGTCAATAATTTGGGCTCTGTACATCCCCGCAAGCACACCTCATCAGAATGACAATGAGGAAGAACCCCCAACAAAGGAAATAAACAGAGACTGTGGCCTCTGCCACAGAACTAATGGATATGGATATAACCAAACTGTGTGAAATGGATGACACATCTCCAAAGGCAAGAGAAACAAAAGATAAAATGAACTTGTGGGACTTCATCAAGATAAAAAGCTTCTGCAGCCAAGGAAACAGTCAAAAAAACTAAGAGACAGCCCACGGAATGGCAGAAGATATTTGCAAATGACACTACAGATAAAAGACTGGTATCCAAGATCTACAAAGAACTTCTCAAACTCAATACATGAGAAACAAATAATCAAATCAAAAAATGGGCAGGAGATATGAACAGACACTTTTCCAATGAAGACATACNCGTGCTTCTAAGAACCTTGATTGAGTCCATACTTGGACCTAAAAAAGTTATGTCATTTTCAACACAGGATTTCTGTTGGCTGAATTTCTATGTTTGATTTTTCTTCTAAAAGAGTTTATCTATATATAATCTCAGTGATAACTCAGTTTCACCAGAATATGCTATTCTCCAACAATTCCAAATAAATTAAGAATTTAGTGTACTTCATTTTATGTTGTAAAGGCTATATCCTGGGCTGTGAATGAATTGTGCCAAAGTAGCCAGCCAGTTTTGCCCAAAAAATCAGTCAACTCACCAAGAAAAAAAATCAGTAAAACTGGGCTCATTTTTTCCACAGTGTATGACCAATATATTCTCCTAATTAATTGAATTTTTTATTTTTCTCAACCAACTGTGGCACTAAGAAACAACACAGCCTTTTTTTTAAGATTTATTTATTTAGACTAGGGGACGAGTAGCCACAGGGAAACCAGACCAATACCGGGAGCTTGGGAGTGCGTGAACCAGACTGAAACCAGGAGCTCCGGATCACACATTCGAACCAGACTGAAGCAGCAGCTCGGGAGTGCGCAAACCAGACTGAAACCAGGAGCTCCTGAGCGCACACTCAAACCGGACTGATACCGGGGACTCGGGAGCGCGCGTGACCAGTCTGAAAACCAGAGCTCTGGAGGGCGCCCATGAACCAGACTGAAACTGGGACCTCGGGAGCACCTGTGTGAAGCAGGGGTGGCTGTCAGTTTTAGAAGCACAAAGGGCAGAGACGTGCTGGGCTTGGGAGCGAGGTCTGGGAGAAAGTATGTGGGGCACACAACGCAGGCACTGAGGGGTTTTTAGCGACACTGACAGAGACAGAGTTAGAGTGGCCAGGAGAGCTCAGTGAAGAGCAGACTGTGAACTCTGTTCTGAGACAGAGGCTTGGATATGGTCACTGCTGCTCTGACCCTCTGAAGAGTCACAGAAAGCCACCAGGGAGGGCTGCCAGAGAACAAAAGCCCGGAAAAACCTGTTCTCACTGCTCCCATCCCCCCTCCACACAGGGCACAGGGTAACTCTACCCAAACAGGGTTGCCTGAATATCAGTGCAGCAGGACCCTCTCCCAGAAGGCAGACTGAAAAAACAAGAAGCCCACATCCCTAAGGTCCCTATAAAACAAGTGCATCTTGCTTGCATCCTGGTCAATAATTTGGGCTCTGTACATCCCCGCAAGCACACCTCATCAGAATGACAATGAGGAAGAACCCCCAACAAAGGAAATAAACAGAGACTGTGGCCTCTGCCACAGAACTAATGGATATGGATATAACCAAACTGTGTGAAATGGATGACACATCTCCAAAGGCAAGAGAAACAAAAGATAAAATGAACTTGTGGGACTTCATCAAGATAAAAAGCTTCTGCACAGCCAAGGAAACAGTCAAAAAAACTAAGAGACAGCCCACGGAATGGGAGAATATATTTGCAAAGGACACCACAGATAAAGGACTGGTATCCAAGATCTACAAAGAACTTCTCAAACTCAATACACGAGAAACAAATAAACAAATCATAAAATGGGCAGAAGATATGAACAGACACTTTTCCAATGAAGACATACAAATGGCTAACAGACACATGAAAAAATGTTCAAAATCATTAGCCATCAGGGAAATTCAAATCAAAACCACACTGAGATACCACCTTACGCCAGTTAGAATGGCAAAGATAGACAAGGCAAGAAACAACAATTGTTGGAGAGGATGTGGAGAAAGGGGATCCCTCCTACATTGTTGGTGGGAATGCAAGTTGGTACAGCCACTCTGGAAAACAGTGTGGAGGTCCCTTAAAAAGTTAAAAATTGAGCTACCCTATGATCCAGCAATTGATCTACCGGCTATTTACCCCAAAGATACAGACATAGTGAAGAGAAGGGCCATATGCACCCCAATGTTCATAGAAGCATTGTCCACAATAGCTAAATTGATGACTGGATTAAGAAGATATGGTCCATATATACAATGGAATATTACTCAGCTATCAAAAAAAAAACAATTTCTCAAAATTTGCTGCAACATGGATGGCACTGGAGGAGATAATGCTATGTAAAATAAATCAAGCAGAGAAGGACAATTATCATATGGTTTCACTCATTTATGGAACATAAGAAGTAGGAAGATTGGTAGGAGAAGAAAGGGATAAAGAAAGGGGGGGTAATCAGAAGGGAGAATGAAGCATGAGAGATTATGGACTCTGGGAAACAAACGGGGCTTCAGAGGGGAGGGAGGTGGGGGAATGGGATAGGTTGGTGATGGGTAGTGAGGAGGGCATGTATTGCATGGTGCACTGGGTGTTATATGCAACTAATGAATCATGGAACTTTAAATCAAAAACCAGGGATATATTGTATAGTGACTAACATAATATAATTAAAAAAATTATTTAAAAAAACAATGATCAAGATAATATGTAGGCTTGAAAAAATATTAATGAAAATATGTACAAAAATATAGCATCTCTAAGGGCAGAAATGAGAGCGAATCTGATGGAAGTTAAGAATGTTATGAATCAAATGCAGTCTAAACTGGATGCTCTGACAGCCAGGGTAAATGAGGCAGAAAAACGAATTCGTGAATTGGAAGATGAGATGATAGAAAAGAAGGAAAAAGAGGGAACTTGGCTCAAGAAAATCCAATTTCAAGGTATTAGAATACAGGAGATTACTGACTCTATGAAACACTCCAATGTCAGAATCAATGGCGTCCCCGAGGGGGTGGAGAAAGAGAGAGGTCTAGAAGAGATATTTGAACAAATTGTACCTGAGAACTTCCCTAATCTGGTGAAGGAAGCAAGCATTCGTTTGCAAGAGGCAGAGAGGACCCCCTCCCAAGATCAATGAGAACAGACCAACAACAGGTCACATAATAGTACAATTCCCAAATCTTAGATCCAAGGAAACAATCTTGAAAGCGGCCAGGGGGGAAGAGATTCCTCAGTACGGAGGGAGGAACATCAGAATAATGTCAGACCTGTCTACAGAGACTTGGCAAGCCAGAAAAAGCTGGCAAGATATATTCAGAGCACTAAGTGAGAAGAACATGCAGCCAAGGATACTTTATCCAGCAAGGCTGTCATTCAGAATGGATGGAGAGACAAGAAGCTTCCAACACCGGCAGAAATTGAAAGAATATGTGACCTCCAAGACCTCCAAGCTAGCCCTACAAGAAATATTAAGGGAGGCTCTATAACAGTAAAAAGATGCCAAGAGTGATACAGAACAGGTATTTACAATCTATAGAAACAAAGACATCACAGGCAGCATGACATCATTAAAATCATAACTCTCAAGAATCACTCTCAATATAAATGGCCTCAATGCTCCCATAAAATGCCACAGGGTCCCAGATTGGATAAAAACACATGACCCATCCATTTGCTGTCTTCAAGAGACTCATTTTAACCTAAAGATACATCCAGACTGAAAGTGAAGGGATGGAAAACCACTTTTCATGCCAATTGACCTCAAAAGAAAGCTGGGGTAGCAATTCTCATATTAGACAGATTAGATGTCAAGCTAAAGACTGGAGTTAGAGATACAGAAGGACGCTGTATTATTCTTAAAGGGTGTATCCAACAAGAGGCTCTAACAATTATAAATATCTATGCCCCCAATAGGGGAACAGCTAGATACACAAGCCACCTCTTAACCAGAATAAAGAGATATATAGATAATAATATGTTAATAGTAGGGGACCTCAACACTCCACTCTCAGCAATAGACAGATGACCTAAGCAGAAAATCAACAAAGGAACAAGAGCTTTGAATGACATACTGGACCAGATGGACCTCAAAGATATATACAGAACGCTACACCCTAGAACAACAGAATACTCATTCTTTACGAATGCACATGGAACTTTCTCCAGAACAGAACATATACTGGGTCACAAAACAGGTCTCAACCGATACCAAAAGATTGAGATTATTCCCTGCATATTCTCAGACCACAATGCATTGAAACTTGAACTCAATCACAAGGAAAAATTTGGAAGGAACTCAAATACTTGGAAACTAAGAACCATCCTGCTCAAGAATGACTGGGCAAACCAGGGAATTAAAGAAGAACTTAAGCAATTTATGGAAACCAATGAGAATGAAAACACATATGCCCAAAAACCTATGGTACAGTGCAAAGGCAGTCCTAAGGGGAAAATACATACCCATCCAAGCCTACTCAAAAGAATAGTACAATCTAAAATGCAGTCCTTATATTCTCACCTTAAGAAGCTGGAGATGGAACAGAAGAACAGGCCTAACCCATCCACGAGAACACAATTGATTAAGATTAGAGCAGAGGGGTGCCTGGGTGGCTCAGTCATTAAGCATCTGCCTTCAGCCCAGGGCATGATCCCGGGGTCCTGGGATTGAGCCCTGCACTGGGCTACCAGTAGAGAGCCTNTGCACTGGGCTCCCAGTAGAGAGCCTGCTTCTTCCTCTCCCACTCGCCCTGCTCATGTTCCCTCTCTCACTGGCTGTCTCTCTCTCTGTCAAATAAATAAATAATATCTTTAAAAAAAAAGATTAGAGCAGAGATCAATTAATTAGAAACCAGGAGCACAGTAGAGCAGATGAACAAAACTAGAAGTTGGTTCTTTGAAAGAATTAATAAGATCGATAAGCCACCAGGCCGACTTCTTCAAAAGAATAGAGAAAGGACCCAAATTAATAAAATTATGAATGAAAGGGGAGAGATCATGACCAACACCAAGGAAATACAAAAAGAGTCATTAGAAACCATTATCAACAACTATATGCCAATAAATTAAACAACGTGGAAGAAATGGATGCCTTCCTAGAAACTTATAAACTACCAAGACTGAAACAGGAAGAAATTGATTATCTAAACAGACCAGTTAATCATGAAGAGATTGAATTAGTGATCAGAAACCTCCCAAAAAACAAGAATCCAGGGCCTGACAGATTCCCCAAGGAATTCTACCAAAAATTCAAAGAAGAAATAATACCTATTCTCCTGAAGCTGTTTCAAAAAATAGAAACAGAAGGAAACTACCAAACTCATTTTATGAGGCCAATATTACCTTGATCCCAAAACCAGGCAAAGACCCCATCAAAAAGGAGAATTACAGACCGATATCCCTGATGAATATGGATGCCAAAATTCTTAACAAGATCCTAGCTATTAGGATCCAACAGTACATTAAAAGGATTATCCATCACGACCAAGTGGGATTCATCCCTGGGATGCAAGGGTGGTTCAACTTTCGCAAGTCGATCGGTGTGATAGATCACATTAATAAGAGAAGAGACAAGAATATGATTCTCTCAATTGATGCAGAAAAAACATTTGACAAAATACAGCATCCTTTCCTGATTAAAACCCTTCAGAGTGTAGGGATAGAGGGCACATTCCTCAATTTCATAAAAACCATCTATGAAAAGCCCACAGTGAATATCATCCTCAATGGGGAAAAGCTGAAAGCCTTTCCCTTAAGATCAGGAACATGACAAGGATGCCCACTCTCACCATTATTGTTCAATGTAGTACTAGAAGTCCTAGCAACCGCAATCAGACAACAAAAAAGAATAAAAAGTATTCAAACTGGCAATGAAGAAGTCAAACTCTCTCTCTTCACAGATGACATGATACTCTATATGGAAAACCCAAAAGACTCCACCCACAAACAACTAGAACTCATACAACTCAGTAATGCAGCAGGATACAAAATCAATTCTCAGAAATCAGTCGCATGTCTATACACAATGAGACTGAAGAAAGAGAAATTCGGGAATCCATTCCATTTACAATAGCACCAAAACTCATACGTTATCTCAGAATTAACTTAACCAGAGATGTAAAGGATCTATATTCTAGAAACTACAGATCACTATTGAAAGACATTGAAGAAAACACAGAAAGATAGAAAAATATTCCACACTCATGGATCAGAAGAATAAACATAGTTAAAATGTCTATGCTACCCAGAGCAATGTACATTTTCAATGCCATCCTGATCAAATGACATTTTTCAAAGAGCTAGAACAAACAGCCCTTAAATTTGTGTGGAACCAGAAAAGGCCCTGAATTGCCAAGGAATTGTTGAAAAGGAAAAACAAAGCTGGGGGCATCACGTTGCNAAGTGAAGAGAAGGGCTATATGTACCCCAATGTTCATAGCAGCATTGTCCACAATAGCTAAATTCTGGAAGGAGCCTTGATGCCCTTCAACAGACAAATGGATAAAGAAGTTGTGATCCATATATACAATGGAATATTACTCAGCCACCAGAAAGGACGATTACCCAACATTTAAAGCAACATGGACAGGTCTGGAAGAGGTTATACTAAGTGAAATAAGTCAGGCAGAGAAAGGCAATTATCATATGGTTTCACTCATTTGTGGAACATAAGGAATTTCAGGGAGATTGGTAGGAGAAGGAAGGGAAGAATGAAGGGGCGGTAAACAGAAGGGAAATGAACCACGAGAGACTATGGACTCTGGAAAACAAACTGAGGGTTTCAGAGGGGAGGGGGCTGGTGGGGGATTGGGCTAGGCCAGTGATGGGTATTAAATAGGGCACATATTGCACGGAGTACTGGGTGTTATAGGGAAACAATGAATCATGGAACACTAGATCAAAAACTAATGATGTACTATATTGTGAATAAGATAACATAATAAAAAAAATTTAAGATTTATTTATTTATTTATTTATTTATTTATTTATTTATTTGAGAGAGAGAGAGATAGAATGGGGGAGGGTGGCTGAGAGAGAAGAAGGACAAGCAGGGAGCCCCATGCAGGGTTCAATCCCAGGATCCTAGTATCATGACCTGAGCTCAAGTCAGACACTTTAACCAATTGAGCCACTTAGGTGCCCTGAAACAACATAGCCTTAAAAATTACTTCCTAACATGTTAAAATGCATAGAGTTATGGACAATTACCTTTTTCCCTGAGAAAGGGAAATTGAACAAATACTTTCCTTCTGGATCTCTATGCAAAATAAATATCATCTTAATGATACCATTTGAAAACACTGAGAAATTTCATTCTAGGCACTCTACTACTATCTCCCCAAATTCCCCAGAAATTTTCTCTAATGGAAAAAAATAGAAAGAAAATACCATCTGATAGTTTTTAAAGAACATGTAGAAATTTTGTGACATTACACCATCATCATGTCAAGAAGAATAGGACACTTTATCTGGATGTTCCAACCCTAGATAGTTCCATCACCATAGTGGATCCATTCCCTCAGTTTAGCATTACTTAGGTGTCATCTTCTAACATTTCCTGGGCCTTAAACGTCTATATTTGTTTTGCCTCCCAGGCCAGGACCTCTAGACTTACCAACACCCAACTGTCCTGGACCACACACCAACCGCATTCTCTGCACACACCAAGACCACTCTCAGAATCACCTTTGTCTTACCATAATGGGTTTGAAGACTTCCCAGAAAACCTCAGTGTCGTTCAAACATTTTTTAATTTTCTTTAAATATTATATAAAATTCAAAACAAATCAAATATCAACATGGAATGAAGTACTGTTTGGTCTTCAAACTACACAATATTTCCACTTATATACTCCCACTGAGCATCTTTAAGCAACCAAAGAAGAGTGGTATACCTGGTCCTAGCCTCAGTACTCCTCTAACTGGATGGTAACTTAGGGAAAGTCTCTTTAATTCTCTGGACTCTGTTTACTCAGTTGTAAAATAATGATGCTAAACTAAGGTCTAAAATTTTTGGTTTTATACTACATTATTTACTACAAACTATGCAGTTTTTTATATTTACCTCTATCGCAACCTAAGGTAAATGGTGATATTCATTTCAGAAAAAGTATAGGTATTGATTCTGCATATTCACAGATAAGCAGTTCAAGGTGATCTTGATTTCTAGGAGCTCATCCCATAATCCTATAGCATGAAGAAGCAAGAACTGAAGGCCACCATTTCTGGATTCCAGAGCAGGATAAAAAATCCCAGACTTCCTGATCTTTGGCAATGCCTTGGTCACAAACAGGTATAACTAGATTTCTGCCCTGAGTTTTCCAGAGGTACAACAGACTATTTCACAATTATTCCAAGTGAAACTTCAGAGCCTTTATCACTGGCCTCTCTGTGAATACATCCGGGCTTATAGACAGCACAGAAAATAATGACATTCACTCCTCACATTGATCCAGCTGCTGGAGCAGGAGGAATCAATATGCATTACTGCAATGATTTGCTGGATTTTCCATTCAAAGAAATCAGCTTCTATTAAGGCTGAGAAACCACATACCTACCACTCTTCAAAAGAAATTTGAGGACTGGGAGAATATTTAGGCCCCAAACAAAGTCAATGTTGGGGAAATTAGATGGAAAAAAAAGTCTTAAAAGTAGGGTGATGGGTATTAAGGAGGGCACATATTGCGTGGTGCACTGGGTGTTATATGCAAATAATGAATCATGGAACTTTACATCAGAAACCAGGGATGTACTGTATGGTGACTAACATAACATAATAAAAAATTATTATAAAAAAAAGTGGGGTCACCAAGTTATTTGAAAGTTTCAAGTGCCTATTCTTTCTGCCATGTCAGACTCTCTAACTGAAAGCAGTGATCTCTAGATAGAACAGCATAACAGCACAATATGGGCTCTCAATTAGGAGCTGTTTATTCTCCCACACTGCCACCAAGTGAGAATATAAAATAAGCACCACTTTTATTCCCACTGTTAGTTCTAGAAATTTCCTCTTCCACCTTTATGCAAAAGTCCCTCAAGTCATCCATTTTTTCCCCTCATAAACACTGCTGTGCTAGCTATCCACCACTCTTCTGATCCCAGCCTCACCTTCACTGAGAATTTTGACATCTGCTTAGTTTTCCTCGCCACTCAACATTACCCCCACTCTGGTAGATCCCAACACGGGTATGGACAACCTACACAGGCTGTGGTCACACAGTTCCTTGACTTCCTTAGTACCAGTGACATTTGCCTCACTTCCACAGTAGAACCCAAACCCATGGCCAACACTAGACCTTTCTGGTCAGCATATAGAATTGTCTTACCTCTGAAATCAGATTCTATTATTCCATTTTCTGACCAAAACCTGCACTCCATTACACATCTCTTAACCACCTTATTTCCCATCACACCTATTTTTTCAACTTTACCACTACCTCTAGCACCGTCTGATTTTTCCCAAAAAAATTATCAACTCATAGATTCATATACAATCTTACTTATCCTGGATCCCCATAAGCATGGTTAATCCCAAGAATCACACAATTAGCATGATGATAGCCTTGACTTGCTGCCTTACCACACCCTGGATCAATCTGATCATTTGCTTTTGCTCTCAAGTATTCAGGAGCTTGATACTGAAATGCAAAGTCGAGAACTTACCTTTTAACTAACTACCAAATGTATTATTAAATAAACCATGGAATTTTGAGATGCACTGGATCTTAGCAATAATATAATTCAAGTCCCTCTCAAATTACACCAGGCAAAATAACTTGCAAAGGTCACAAAGCTCATTAAGTAACAAGGCTGGAACCAGATCCCAGGGCTCCTGGCCTCCTGACTCCAAGCTTAATGCTCTTTCCTTTATGCCACATTACCTCTCTTGGCCAGTCACTCACTGACAATTGTTAAACATAAAGGACATTTTATTCTCTGAGTTGGGAAATTTTATACCATATAAGCATCCCCTAAGACATCAGAATACATTCTCTGTGTTTTGTTTAAATCAGTCACTACCTTGTCCCACTGGGGAAATAAACCTTAAATATTAATAATGCTATAATTATAAATAACCTATAATAATTAATGGATTTACAAATGAGCACTGAATCCTAAAACTAATTCCCCATGTCAGGAGCTCTCAATCCTGATTGACATCAGTATCACCAGAGGAGATTTTTCACAAGTAGAGATTTAGGATACTTGTACTCTCATAGATCCAGTATAAACAATGGGGTACATTATATGTGCAAATTCTCATCTTAAAAAATTTCTCTAGCAGCACAGTATTTCTGTTATTTAAATTTTATTATATATGTGTGTAAAATTATTATTTGGAAATTTTTAAAATATGAGACAAAAAAATATAGATATTAAGAAACCTCCCTCTCCAGATCTAAACATTAGAAGTTCTGGTAATGAGACCAAGTTATTTGAATATTTGAAAAATTTTCCCAAACATTTCTGATCCCTATCTAGGTTAAGAACATTTATCCCATATAGCTGCAGTCCTAAGGTATCAGATCAGTGGGATCTTTCAGGATCCCACTTCTGAAAAGAACAACACATTCCCCGGAAACTTAATGGCAGCTGCTGCTCCTGAGCTAAAGATTCCCAAATTGAGCATGTATAGAAATCAGCCCAGGTCCAAAGCTCACACCCACCATTATTCAGGCCATAATTCAGCCATACAGAAAGCTTCTTATAGACATTGTGATGTCATTAAATATAACATTAATGGCCTCATACAATATACTCCTACAGTTTTCATTTCTATTGCATTTTTGCTGGGATTTTACCTGTATGACTTTGGGTATGTCTAAAACTAATCTGGGACATTATTTTCTTATCTGTAAAAATGAAAATCTTAAATTACTCTTAGTCTCAGTGGAGATCAGGAAAGATCAATACTCACTCCCTAGCCGCTCTTTCCTCATATACCCCTAAAGACTGCATCCTAGCCCCAATTTTGGCAGTACAGACAAGTTAAAACCACATTTTACATTTATAAGACCAAAGTGAAATTCAAGTTGTTGTTATTATTATTAATTATTATTATCTAGCACTCACAATAAGCTAAACATTGAGCTAAATATTTTTGTATGTATGTTAAGTTTTTAAAATATTATGTCACATTTAATTCTCTTGAGTCCCTACAGAGGCAGAGACTATTAATGACCACATTTCCAGGTAAGGAATTAGATTTAAAGTTTAAATAGTGTTTCCAAAATGGTAGTGTAAGTAACGGAACCAAGATTCAAACCGCATCTGTCTAACCCCAGAGTCTTCTATTTAGTTTTATTCTTCTTCATGTTTAGAAACTCAAATAAGTAGATATCCTTCTGAGTACTGCCTCATGTTCACATTATTGGGAATTTAAATAACTGAGTTTTGAATTAATAAGTTTTGACTCTATTTTGTTTTTACAGAAACTTAACCCTTTGAGCCTCACAGAGCCTATTGTTTTTCATTACAGAAACTCATACACGCACATTGAATAGCCAATGGATATAGTCACTGCATGTTTCTAGACCTACTCCAACTCCTTTCTTACATATAGACAATGAAATTGAGTCTCAGAGTCTTGCCTAAGATTACAAATCTAGTTAGAGGCTGAGCTGGGAGACCTCTCCACTATTCATGCTGCCTCCTATAGTTAGGCATCACCAATTTCCTTTTAGCCACAAATGATTTTTTAATACATTTTTTCAATTTTTTAGAGACACTAGTACAATCCTGTTATAGGATTTCTCTGCAACAAAGCTATTTCTATGGAGCAGAGAATAGTTCAAAATGATACCACTTTGTCCTTAAAAGTCACACACAACCTTAAAAGCACATGAAATTCTGAAGATGAATGTTCTTTCCTGGTGTCTTCCCACATGCCAATTACTCTGCATGTAAGAAAAGCCTGGTAGTATATTTGTGTGTGTGTTGTTCCCTTTGAAATACTTTAACCAGATCAATCCACATGCAGCTCTTGGTTCTTTTACATGAAAATTTCTTGTTCTTTGCTATCTCCTCTTCTCCTGAAATATGACTATCACTTTTATCATAAGGCGTGTACCCAAATGATAGGATCGTATCATGGGGGGCTTGCACCCAAATGATAGTTTAAGGAGATGCTCAAGGCACAGAATTAATCCTCATCTTGGCTAAGTTTGGAAATGTCCTATGCTATTTCCTATTCAAGAGAGAAGATTTCTATACTTCATTCATTGAGCACACTCTCAGTGAATCCCTCCTGGATGCCTTTTAGAAAATAAGGTGCTGGAAGCATAGAGTTGAGAAAGGCAGAGGTCATGTCATCAAAGAACTCACAGCCTACCAAAGAAACAGATGTGCACAGAACGCAAGACAATTTGATAAGTGCTGTGATAGAGATACATTCAGGGTGTGTGGGAACTCACACAGGGGCATGTAACTACGCTTGAAAACTGGGCAAGCTTCCAAATGGATATGAGACATGAGGTGGATCCAGAGAGATATATAAGAATCCTCTTAAGGAAAAAAAAAAAAATACTAGATGACTAAGGAAATTCCAAACAGAGGGAACAGCATGTACAAGGGCCTGAAGTAGAAGAGAATGCGAAATATTTAGGAAACTGAAATCAGTGAAACATGGAGGTGAAAAGTGGGTAGTATCTTTTATCATAAATGGCCTTTCAGGTATAGATTTTTTACCTCTTTGGTTAGGTTTATTCCTAGGTATCTTACCAGTTTTGATGCAGTTACAAGTGGGATTGATTCCTTGATTTGTCTTTCTGTTGCTTTATTATTCATGTGTAGAAATTCAACAGATTTCTGTACATTGATTTTATTTCCTGTGACTCTGCTGAATTCCTATATCAGTTCTAGCAATTTTTTGGTGTAGTCTTTAGGGTTTTCTACATAAAGTATCATGTCACCTGCAAATAATGAAAGTTTGACTTCTTCCTTGATGATTTGGATACCTTTTATGTCTTTTTGTTGTCTGATTGCTGAGGCTAGGATGTCCAGTACTATGTTAAATAATAACAGTGACCCAACAATTGCGCTACTGGGTATTTACCCCAAAGATACAGATGTGGTGAAAAGAAGTGCCACATGCATCCCAATGTTCATATAGCAGCATTGTCCACAATAGCCAAACTGTGGAAGGAGCCAAGATGCCCTTCAATAGATGAATGGATAAAGAAGATGTGGTCCATATACACCATGGACTATTACTCAGCCATCAAAAAGGATGAATACCCACCATTTACATCGACCTGGATGGAACTGGAGGAGATTATGCTAAGTGAAATAAGTCAAGCAGAGAAAGACAATTATCATATGGTTTCATTTATTCGTGGAACATAAGGAATAGCACGGAGGACATCAGGAGAAGGAAGGGAAAAATGAAGGGGGGAAATCAGAGGGGGAGACAAACCATGAGAGACTACGGATTCTGGGAAACAAACTGAAGGTTTTAGAGGGGAGAGGGGTGAGGGGATGGGTTAGCCCGAGGATAGGTATTAAGGAGGGCACGTATTGCATGGAGCACTGGGTGTTATATGCAAACAATGAATCATGGAACACTACATCAAAAACTAATGATGTACTATATGGTGAATAACATAACATAATAAAAAAATTTTTTTTAAAGAAAAAATAATAATAAATAACAGTGGTGAGAATGGACATCCCTGTCTTGTTCCTGACCATACAGAAAAGCTCTCATCCTATCATTGGATGATATTAGCTGTGGGTCTTTTCTAATATGGCCTCCCTGATATTGAGGTATGTTTCCTCTATCCCTACTTTGTTGAAGGTTTTTATCAGGAATGGATGTTGTACTTTGTCAAATGCTTTTTCTGCATCTTTTGAGAGGATCATATGGTTGTTATCCTTTCTTTTATTAATATGGTGCAACACACTGATTGATTTGCAAATATTGAACCACCCAGGAATAAATCCCACTTGATTGTGGTGAATATTTCCTTTAATGTACTGTTGGATTCAATTTGTTAGTTATCTTGTTGAGAATTTTTGTATCCATGTTCATCAGGGATATTGGCCTGCAATTCTCCTTTTTTGTAGGGTCTTCATCTGGTCTTGGAATCAAGGTAATGCTGGCCTCATAGAATGATTCTGGAAGTTTTCCCTCTATTTCTAGTTTCTGAACAGTTTGAGAAGAGTAGATATTAACTCTTCTTTAAATGTTTGGTAGAATTCCCCTGGGAAGTCATCTGGCCCTGGGCATTTGTTTCTTGGGAGATTTTTGATTACTGATTCAATTTCTTTGCTAGTTATGGGTCTGTTCAAGTTTTCTACTTCTTCCTGTCTCAGTTTTGGTAGTTTATATGTTTCTACGAATTTATCCATTCCTTCCACATTGCCCAATTCATGGGCATATAATTTTTCATAATATTCTTTTGTAATTGTTTGTATTTCTGTGGTGTTGATTGTGATCCCTTCTCTTGCATTCATGATTTTATTTATTTGATTCCATTCTCTTTTCTTTTTGATAAGTCTCACTAGGGATTTATCAATTTTATTAATTCTTTTAAACAATGAGCTCCTAGTTTCATTAATCTGTTCTACTGGTTTTTGTTTGTTTATGTACGATTTATTTCTGCTCTAATCTTTATTACTTACCTTCTTCTGCTGATGTTAGGCTTTATTTGCTGTTCCTTTTCTAGCTCCTGTAGGTATAAGTTTAGGTTGTGTATTTGAGACTTATCTTGCTTCTTAAGGTAGGTCTGTATTGCTGTATACTTCCCTCATATGACCACTTTTGCTGCTTCCCAAAAGTTTTGGACTGTCATGTTTTCATTTTCATTTGCTTCCATGTATCTTTCTATTTATTTAATTTCATTCTTTAGTAGGATGTTCCTTAACCTACTTGTGGTCTTTCCAAATCTTTACTTGTAGTTAACTTCAAGTTTCATAGCATTGTGGTCAGAAAATATGCAAGGTATTATCTCAGTCTTTTTGTATTTGTTGAAGCCTGACTTGTGACCACATATTTGATATATTCTGGAGAATGTTCTACATGCACTCAAAAAGACTGTATAATCTGCTGCTTTAGGATGAAATGTTCTGTAAATCTGTTAAGTCCATCTGGTCCAGTGTTATCATTCAAAGCCATTGTTTCCTTGTTGATTTTCTGCTTAGATGAACAGATTAATGAAACTAGGAGGCAGGGATTGGTGTAAGGAACTCAGGCCTCCACTGTGGATACTGTGCTACTCATTGAAGTCCATCCATGCTTATGAGCAAGGGGGGAAATGGCATGTTCTCACTCTCTGGGAGTTTGTGCCATTGATCAGGGAGCCCTCATAGATGAGCAAATGATCTCCTCTCCTGTGTCCCAGGCATCCATCAGATCCCTGCCTTTACCCTCCGTGTGTCCAAGTTGTTTGCCCACCCTGCAGTGCAGTGCTCCTGTGTTTTACCTCAGGCGCATTGGCTGGGTTCCAAAACCGCAAATTTTAGGGATCCCGTGTGGCACGGACACATGCTGATATTCTAGGGGATAGTCTCATTGCACTATAGCCAGTGCCAGTTTGTCCCAGAAGGGCAGTCTTATGAACGTGCAGGGGCTTGGAGTGTATAGTAAAATGCAGTAAAAAGCTGGCATCCAGGTTAGCTGCCCTCTGCAGGTGTCTCTGCTTCTATGCTAATGGGGCAGCTCAATGGTGCCCACTGGCTCTTTTGTTCCGTGAGAGGCAGTGCCACCTCACCTAAATGCACTCCAAGAAGAGGAACTGTCTCTCTCAGTGTGACCCAGGGGATCCTCAGACCACACTGTCTGCTCCCAGGCCTCTACCCTCCTTCTCTACAGAAGTACCACTACACCCGCCAAGTTCCACTCTGGCAATGGCATGGGCTTCTAAAACTTCAGCCTTAGAGCTCTGCTGCTTATAAAACCTTGTGATAATCAGCCTCTCTTGTTTTCCCTGTCAATGGTTTTGGGGAAGTGTTTTTCTCGTTCAATGCCCTTCACACTGTGTGTGCTCACAGTCTCTCTCTCTCTCTCTCTCTCTCTCTCTCTCTCTCTCCTCTCTCTCCCTGATCAGGGCTCCCTCCCATCCACAGCACCAGTGATTCTTTTCTCCCCCAAATCCCGTCTGTGCACCTCCTTCCTTCCATGATGTGGCCTCTTTACTATCTCTAGTTGTGTACTTTGTTCTCTAAGTCCTCAGATTGATTTCCTGGGTGTTCAGAATGATTTTATATTTATCTAACTATGTTCAAGAGACTGGGCAGGCATAGGTCCCCCTACTACTCTACCGTCTTAACTCCTCCCCCAAACCCATACCCTTTCACAGTCACTTCTAATGCCCCTCCCCCATCCCTCGGCAACCACTAATCTACTTTCCATCTCTACAGATTTGCCTATTTTTGATATTTCATATAAATGAAATCATAAAATATGTGGGCCCCTGTTCAATTAACATTATTTTCCAGGTTCATCTATGTTGTAGCACGCATAAGTATTTCATTTCTTTTTACCTATCAAATCGTATTCCATCATGTGGATATACTACATTTTATTTATCCATTCATCATTGAAGGACTTTTGGGTTGTTTCCACTTTGGGGACATTATGAAAGATACTTTTATCAACATTTATATGCAACATTTTTTTTTCAAAAAATGTCAGTTACTTTTATTCTTTATTTTTTTATTATGTTCAGTTAGCCACTGTATAGTACATCATTAGTTTTCGATGCAGTTTTCAATGATTCATTAGTTACGTATAACACCCAGTGCACATCACAACACATGCCCCCCTTAATACCCATTGGAGCATTCCCTTTGGAAAATAGTCTGGCAGTTCCTCAAAAGGCTAAACATAAAGTTACCATATGATCTAGCAATTTCACTGCCAGACTGTTTTCCAAAGTGAATGCCCCATCTTAAAATTCTACCAGCAGCATATGAGGAGACTTTTGATTTCTCCAAACCTCACTAACACTTGTTATAATCTTTTTATTCTAGACCTCCTAGTGGATATGAAATATTATCTCCTCGTGGTTTTAAATTGCACTTCACTGATGGTAATAATGCTGACCTCTATCTTTTCATGTGCTTAGTGGCCATTCGTACATCCTCCTCAATTTCATGTGTTAAAGCCTGAACTCATGGTAAATAGACTATATTAAAGTGTACCCATACCCCTCATGGAAGATAATATTTATGTAACTTTAGATTATTGTGTTGCATTGCTATTGACTAGCTGACAAAATGCTATATTTTGTAAACATTTAATTAAATATATATTGATTTCAATTTTGTGATTTTATTTTCTTATTTGGAAATCAATGGAACATCTTTTCAGCTATCCAACATTGCTGGGTCACATCTATGGTTCTTAGTGGTCATCTCTATTCAGTAGTAAAACAGGCTATTAGTATTTTGCATAAGATAATTAGGAAAGAAAAAGCACTACCATATTGTCTGAAGGGATTCTGACAGCACAGGAAGAATAATGCAGGGCAAAACAGAACTACTGCTTTAGCTGTACTCTTTCCAGTTGTTTCCAGTCTGTAAGGAAGAGAGATTGAAAACTAATAACAGAACCCACTATATATCTACTTCAATTCGTTGAATATCTGTACATGTTATAATTTTTACATTTTCATTTCATAATACTAATTTTCCAAAAATTATTTTGTTATTTTCCTATCATCCCTATTTAAAAATTCCCTTCCAGGGGGCACTTGGGTGACTCAGTCAGTTAAACTTCTGACTCTTAGTTTCAGCTCAGGTCATGATCTCAGGATTGTGAGATTGAGCCCCATGTCAGGCTCTGTGATCAGCACAGTCTGGTGCAGATTCTCTCCCTCTCCCTCACCCTCCCCACTACTTCTCCTCTCTCTCTCTCTCAAATAAATAAATAAAGTCTTTTAAAAATTCCCTGCCAAAACATTAAAGTTTACCTAGTGCCTCTATACTGTGCTACACATCTGATATTCATCATCTCATTTAAAATCAGACATGCCTGCACTTGATAGGTAGCAATTCTGACTATTTTTTCAGAGTTAATAAAAAATTTTAAAAAATCATATAAGTCAATTAAAACTTACTTCAGAAATTTGATTCATCCAGACCTACCTGTTTCAGAGTCTAACACATTTCCTTATGATACATAGGTAGGTAGAAAGATGATCAATAGGTAGGTAGGTAGATAGATGATAGATAGATAGATAGATAGATAGATAGATAGATAGATAGATAGATAGATAGGGATTTGGGAGCATGAATTATGCCTGGAGGATCAGGAAAGCCCTCTTCCCATTATAAAGGTCCCTAAGCCACCTGTGTATACTGCTCCCCTCAGCTTAAGAGAGCTACTAAGTATCAGGAGGATTGACCAAGTACCTCCTCCATTAACGAAAGGCAAAAGCAATCTGAGTCACAGGTGTTCATGGTTTAATCAATCATAAGTATTTAGTGAATCCACGGGTATCTTAAAATGACTCAAATGAATTGAGATTCAGGGACCAAGTTGGTGACATAGGAGGCTCCTGAATTTTCCTCCTCCCGTGAACACACTGAATGTGCAACTACACATGAAGTAATTCCCTCTGATAGAAATCCAGAAACTGAGTGATTCCTACACATCAGTGGACTGAGACAGCACACATCAAAATGGGTAGGAAAGGCAAAGTCACTTTCCTCATAAACCCCACCCCAAGAACAGTGCCATATGGTCAGGAGGGAATCCCCAACTCCCAATTTCTCCCTGAGGAACAAAGGATTTGGACCACAAAACTGGTTCCCCAATTTTTTAAGGCCCCCAACCAAGCAACGGGACTCTCAAATCACCTAGCTCTGAAAGCCCAAAGGGCTTGCATTCATGAGCCTCACAGGACTACAGCAAACAAAGACGCAGGTCTTAACAGGGGCACAAGTCCTCATCTTGCCTATCACCTCGGGTCCCAAAAAGAAAAAGCAGGCAAAAAAAGCCCATCTCCCAGTCTTTCCCTAGAAGGAGTTTGACTACACGCTTTACAAGCTACTACATATGTTACAAGCTGATGTCTGAGGGTCCAGCTTCTAATTAGTACTCATCTATGTGATGATTGTGATCCTCCCCAAGGCCCAGAGAAGCTAGTAAGCACTTCCCCTGCCTTTTTTCCCAAACTCACTCCAACAATAAAATCAAATCACCAGCACCTCCTTGGAAAGAGCTTGTGTACGCATCTAACGTTCCAACTTTTACAACTGCCATTCAAGGGGCAGGCAAGGCCCCAAATCATGTTAACTCTGATCTCCCAATGGGGCTTACATTCATGAGTCCTGCAAGACTATAGCAGAGAAGCGGTTTTTAATAGGCACAGGAGCACTCTCCACAACTATACATACAGCTATACATACAGGCTTAGTGCAGAGGATCTCCCAAGTTCTCCCTGGGATTGACTACTTTCCCAGATGTTGCCTGAGAGTCCAGCTCCTTACTCAGCCTGCATCTAGATGCTGACTCAATCCTCCCCACTTTGGGACACTAATGATCTTGGCACACTCTCAACTACTGGGAACCATTAAAAACAAAGACAGTCACCTTTAAAAACAAGCAACTTGGGCCAGGCTGATGGACAAAATCCACTCCTACACGAGAAAAGTCTGACAACACTGGAAAAGGTAGCTGTTTTATCTAATGTGCAGAAACCAACAGAGTCAAGGAAGCATTGGCGAGCTCTATCTGGTTCACTGGAGGCTCCACAAAGAACTGGAAGTACTATTGGAGCTCAGGAAGACTAAGTTGAGGAATTTCTATTTCAGAACTAAAAATAGTCTTCTGACAATAGCATCCCACCACTGAGCTCTTCCGTCAACTACTTAAATTAGTTTTTGCTTTTAATTTTAAAAAGTAACACATATATATAGGGAAATAAGTGAAAGAGATTCCAATGTATACAGTAAAAATCTCCTTCCTACTTCAAATCCTCCCAATTCCATTCCCTGGAGAACCACCATTAGCAGTTTCTTGTGTACCCATTTAAAAAATCTATTTACATGCGTCATACACACACACTGCTCTGCATCTGCTTTTTAATTAATAATAAAGATATTTCTATGTTAGCATAAATGTATTTACATCCTTCTATTGAATACTGATATAATATTCCATAGTATAAATCAACCATAATTTAGTTAATTATGCTCCCTTTGATAGATATATTTTGGTATTGCTATTAGAAGCAAAACTATAAAAACATCTTTGTACATAATGTCTTTGACCAATTATCTTTGGATAAATTTCTCAATGTGGAACTACCAGGTCAAGAGATGTGTGTGCATTTTCAGTTTTGTTAGGTAGCATCCAATTGCTCTCTGAAATAGTTGCACCCATTTTTCTCTCATCCACAATACTTGAGGTTGATAGTTTCTTCATTCCTTAACACGGGATATTATCAAGTGTGTAAATGTTGGCAATCATATAGGTATCTCCTTATTTTGATTTGCATGTCTTCATAAGTAATGCTGAATATTCTTTTATATTTGTATAATCCATTCATATTTCTTCCTCTATGAACTGCCCATTCCTATTTTTTGCCCATATTTCCACTGAGTTATTAGTTTTTCCATTATTAAATCTCAAGTGCTGCTTTGGTTTGAAATAACTATTAGAAAAAATAATATCTTTTCTTCCTCAAGAAATATAGGAACCGCTTGTGAGTTTAAGCTTTTCCCTATGGATTTATAATGCCTAGATTTTTTTTAAGTCATACATTCTGTTTTTACTACTGCCAGAAATACCGGAGTATAGACCAGAGTACAGAAACCCTTTAGCCTTTACCAGGTAAATATTTAATATTGATAGAGACTTCCTTAAATTTTCAATACTTTTTTATTTTCCTATTTTGTTTTGGCAAGAAGAATCTCCTCCTCTTTTGAGTCTTCTGTAATTGATCTCCCTTTTTATCTGATCATTCAGTCAAATAAATTCTTGACCATCAAGGATTTCTTGACTTAAGGTGAATAGTCCATAAATATTTGGGGTAGTGTTCAACCAATGTATGGATAATACAAGACCTCCTTCATGAAGAATGCATCTTTGTTCAGATGTCTGCTACTCAGCATAAGACCTTACAAGGAAAGCAAGTGATGCTCCCCCATTTCCTAATAATAAAATCATGAATCCATCCCTATTTTATCCTCATTGTATATTATACAGATGCTTCAGTAGCATCCATGACATTTTGTTGCCCTTTGTTTGTGTGATATTGCCATATCTCTCTATCCTACTAGACTGGAAGCCCAGTGAGAACCAACTGTGTCTAATTCATATATATACTTACTGCCCAAGCAGAGATCTTAGCACATGGTAAGACCTCAGTAAATACACTAAATAAACAAAGAAATGAAGCTGTATTAGCTAGTCACTTACTACAGGTTAACATAAGATCTGAGGCAACCCTTTCCCACTCAACACCTCATTTCAGGAGAATTTCCCTCAGACCACTTCCCTCAGAAGCAGGAAGATAATCAGATCTTTCTGAAGATAATCAGGAAAAGCTTTTGGAGCCTAATCAGCCATTGTCAGATCTCCCTCAGTTATTGCTATAAATGAAATTACAGAAAATCCTGAATTGATACATTTTATAAAGTAATTTAAAATATTTAATGAGTTACTGAACTTTTTTCAAAGGGAAACTGCTCTTTCCCTGATTAGATGATATATTGTTTTTCTTTGGCCCAAACGAAGTAACTGATTATGTGAAAAATAAATATATAACTAAAAGTGAAAGCTGTTAGTAATTCAGATCCCTCAGAAGCCATGCTGCCTTGGGCACATCTGTGCTGGGGTTTCTATCTTCTTCTACCCTGAGATGGTGATATTTTTGCTTTCTTAGTACAAAGCAGTCTGTAGCCTGAAAGGCATCAGTATGCAGCCCAGCTTCGGGAAAGAAGCTGTCCAGGGATGCAGGAGCAGCCTTCATTCCCAGCTTGAATTGTTTCTTAATGGAATTCCACAATGCCAAAAAAAGTTTCTGTTGAATTCTAAACTAAAGCTTGTCACAACACACTGATTAGACTGACAGCTTGGCTTGAGATCCTGGGAAAAAAATAATTGAGTAGGGGTTAAGAGACTTGAGGGGAACCAGCCCATACCTGACTATATATTGAAAAGAAGAAGTAGCCTGGAGTCACAAAGAGTTTAAAGCTGGAAAGGAACATCTCAGTACTAAGGGATATGGACCAGGTGAAAAAACTGAAGCCCAGAAAGGTGTCAGCTTCTCATGGTAGAAGCAGAAATGGGAGTTAAGGAAATGGATATGGTGAGTATTGGTTACTCTTTTCAAAAGTTTGGTGGTGAAAGGAAAGAGAACAATAGGAACTCTTTAAATATTCCTAATGTGACATGGCATAAAAGTCTCACCAGTGGAGAAGCTGTGAAGAATTTGGGATTATTTTAACAATCACAGCTCATGACACTGACAGATGAAAGGGTGATGATATAATGAATTGCAGAAAGTGAACTGTTTTGAATAGCTAGAAAGATACCATTTGGTTTGCACACTCTATAGATATACAAATTCATTCAGCCTTTGTTCTTTGGGAACTAAGATAATTAGCTCCTATAAAATCCATAGGACACAGAATAGAGGAGACCCAAAGATGTTTATATCCTAATCCTCCAAACCTACGAATGTATTACTTTATATGGCAAAGGAACTTTGCAGATGTGCTTAAATTAAGAACCTTAGGATAGGGAGAGTATTCTGGATTATCCAGGTGTTGTTGGGAAAGTCACTGAGAGGTTGTTACCTCCAGTTGACCTGGACGCTGGCAATTGGAGGCTTCTCACCTCCTCTTCTGTCTTTGAAATATACATTCTGCTTGCCTTTCCCACTCCCAGAAGCTGCCTCAAAAATGTAGCCTTGAGACAGTGATGTGGTGTTAAGACATCTAGATGATACGTGACTGAGCCCAGTTAACCTATATAAGCTTTTAAGATTTGGGCAACAGATGCAGAGACCTATTCACCCTGCACTTGTCCCAAATGAGCTTCATATGTAAGTTTTTTGCTTATTAAAATGCCACCTACCAATATGGGATGGCCATTCTCTTTCTTAAGTCTCTTCCTGTCCTCTGTGTACAGGGGCTGGTTTCGGACTACATCTAGGAAGCTCCTGAGGTTTTAAACCAACAGATGTGCCTAGTGTGGTCACAAGCAGACTGCACTGAGTGCAGAGCCTGAAGCAGGGCTCAATCCCAGGACCCTGAAATCCTGACCTGAACTTAAATCATGAGTTGCTCACTTAACAAACTGAGCCTCCTAGGCGACCCAATGTTGAACTTTTTGATCGTTGACCCCGGTATATCTCTCCATTTATTTGTCTTTTTAAATTTCTTTCAGCAAAATTTTGTAGTTTTTAGTGTATAGGTCTTAAGCATGTTTTATCAGATTTGCCTAAGTGTTTGATATCTTTATGCCATTTTAAAGGACATTTATTTTTAAAATTTCAGGTTCTAATTTGTTGGTAGTATACAGAAATGCAATTGATTTTTGTATGCAGTTGACCCTTGAGCAATACAGGTTTGAACTACATGGGTCCACTTACACATAGATTTTTTTCAATAAATACACAGGAAAATTTTTTGGAGACCTGTGACAATTTGAAAAAACTCACAGATGAACTGTGTAGCCTAGAAATACCAAAAGAATCAAGAAAAATGTATCACTGTAAGAATACAATATATAATGCATATAACATACAAATATGTATTAATCAACTGATTATGTTATTGGTATGAGTAGTTAAGTTTAGAGGGAGTCAAAAGTTATACGCAGATTTTCAAATGCACAGAAGGTTGGTATCCCTAAACCCCATGTTGTTCAAGGGTCAACTGTATTTATCTTGTATTCTGCAACCTTACTAAACTTACTTATAGGATATAGGTTTGTAGATTTTTTTTTTAAAGACACATACTATCCTTTTTCTTTTTTTAATTCCCTCCTTTTAAGATTATTTATTTATTTATTTATTTATTTATTTATTTATTTATTTGACAGAGAGAGAGGCAGCGAGAGAGGGAACACAAGCAGGGGGAGTGGGAGAGGGAGAAGCAGGCTCCCAGTGGAGAAGCCTGATGTGGGGCTTGATCCCAGAACGGCCAGATCACGCCTTGAGCCGAAGGCAGACACTTAACGACTGAGCCACCCAGGCGCCCTTACAATTTTCTTTTGAACAGCATTAGTAACATATGCCTTTTTCCATATTTTTATTTTTAGTGTGTTTTATCTTTAAAGTACGTTTTTTGTAGGCAACATAGAGTCAGTCTCCTTTTTTTTTAATTGAATCTCTGCTTTTTAATGAGGATATTTGGGGTATTTACATTTGAAGTGATTGTTGATATTATTAGGTTTAACATGATCCTCTTACTATTTGTTTTCTATTTGTCTCATCTGTCCTTCTCTTTTCATTCCTTTTCCTCCTTCTTTTGGATTAACTGACAATTTGTTATAGTTCTACTTTATCTTCCTTTTTATTTACTACTTATAAGTCTTTGTTGTGCTCTTTTAGTGATTGCTTTAGGATTTATAATATATATCTTTAGTATTTCACAATATATATCATTAACATTTCACAATCTACCTTCAAGTAATATTATACCACTTCATGTATAATAAAAATTTTTCACAATATAGTTTCATTTCTCCCTATTGGGGCTTTATACTACTTTTACAATATATTTTACTTTTGCATATATTATAAAACCCATAATACATTGGTATTTTTGGTTTAAGTAGTTGATTACCTTTTAAATAGATTTAAGTAACAAGAAAAAAGTTCTTTATGTTTACCCCATTGTTAATATTTCCAATGATTTTTATCCTTTTTGTATATTCAGATTTTTATCTGGTATTATTTGCCTTCCGCTTAAAGAACTTCCTTTAACTTTTATTGTACTACAGGTCTATCATGTGAGCTCTTTCAACTTTTGCTTGTCTGAAAATGTTTTTATTTGACTTGCATGTTTGAAAGATAATTTTGCTGGGTAATCTTTAAATATGTTGTTCTACTATCTTCTGTGTTATATTTATTACAATGAGAAATCTGCTGTCACATTTCTTTTTCTTCCTCTGTATGTTAATATTTTCTCTTTATTATGGTTTTGAGCAATTTGATTAAGATGTACCTTATTGTGGTCTTCCTTATGTTACTTTTGCTTGGAGTTTGTTGAATTTATTGAATCTGTGGGTTTATGGGGTTTTTCCAAATACAGAAAGTTTTGGCTGCAATTTCTTCAACTGTTATTTCTGTCTCCTCTCCTTTCTCCTTTGCTGATTCAAATTAAATATTTGATCATTTGAAATTCTCTCATAGTTCCCTGATGCTCTGTTAACTTTTTTCCAATTCTCTCCCTCTTTCTCTCTATCCACCATCCCTTTCTTCTTCATTTTGGATAGAGTCCACTGCTTCAAATTCACTGATTTTTTTTTTCTGCAATGATTAATCTGCTGTTAATCCCATTCAGTATATTTCTCATCTCAGACATTGTGGGTTTTTTAAAATTCCAATATAGTTAACATACATTGTTCTATTATTTCATGTGTACAATATAGTGACTCAGCAATTCTATACATTACTCAGTGCTCATCAAGATAAGTATACTCTTGGGGTGCCTGGGTGGCACAGCGGTTAAGCATCTGCCTTCTGCTCAGGGCGTGATCCCGGCGTTGTGGGGTCGAGCCCCACATCGGGCTCTTCCGCTATGAGCCTGCTTCTTCCTCTCCCACTCCCCCTGCTTGTGCCCTCTCTCGCTGGCTGTCTCTATCTCTGTCAAATAAATAAATAAAATCTTTAAAAAAAAAAGGTAAGTATACTCTTAATCCTTTTGACCTATTTCACCCATCCCCCCACCCACCTCTCCTCTGGTAACAATGTTTGTATGGATTTTATAATATATGCAAAAATAAAATACATTGTAAGTTAAGAGTCTATTTTTCGGGGCGCCTGGATGGCACAGCAGTTAAGCGTCTGCCTTTGGCTCAGGGCGTGATCCCGGCGTTGTGGGGTCGAGCCCCACATCGGGCTCTTCCGCTATGAGCCTGCTTCTTCCTCTCCCACTCCCCCTGCTTGTGTTCCCTCTCTACCTGGCTGTCTCTATCAATGTCAAATAAATAAATAAATAAGATATTTTTTAAAAAAAAAAGAGTCTTTTTCATTTTGTTTATTCTTCCTTTGTTTTGTTTCTTAAATTCCATGTATGAGTGAAATCACATGGTGTTTGTCTTTCTCTGACTGACCTATTTCATTTAGCATTACAGTCTCTACATCCAAGTGGCAAGATTTTATTCTTTTTAATGGCCAAATAACTTTGGGATAAAGGAGATGTGGTTCATATATACAAAAGAATATTATTCAACCAACAGGAAGGATGAATACCTATCATTTGCATCAACGTGGATGGAACTGGAGGGCATTAAGCTAAGTGAAATAAGTCAAGCTGAGAAAGACAATTATCATATGGTTTCACTCATATGTGGAATATAAGAAACAGGTAGAATATAAGAAACAGGGCAGAGGACCATAGAGGAAGGAGGGAAACCTGAATGGGAAGAAATCAAAGAGGGAGACAAACCATGAGAGACTCTGGACTCTGGGAAACAAACTGAGTGTTGCAGAAGGGCAGGGGTGGGGAGCTGGGGTAACTGGGTGATGGGCATTAAGGAGGGCACACGACCCAATGAGCACTGAGTGTTGTATGAACTAATTAATTATTGAACACTACACCAAAAACTAATGATGTACTCTATATGTTGGCTAATTGAACTTAATAAAAAGACATTCCATTGTATGATATATACCACATTTTCTTTATCCATTCATCTATCAATGGACACTAGGACTGCTTCCTGCAATAAACATAGGGGTGCACATATCCTTTTGAATTAGTGTTTTCATATTCTTTGGGTAAATACCCAGTATTACAATTACTAGATCTTAGGGTGGTTCTATTTTTAATTTTTGAGGCACCTCAAAACCATTTTCCACAGTGACTACACCAGTTTGCATTCCCACCAACAGTGCACAGGGTCCCTTTTTCTTCACATCCTCACCAACACTTAATGTTTCTTGTATGTTTGATTTTAGCCATTCTGAAAGGTGTGCAGTGATATGTATCACTGTGGTTTGGTTTGCATTTCCCTGATAATGAGTGATATTGAGCATCTTTCTGCGTGTCTGTTGGCCATCTGTATATCTTCTTTGGAGAAATATCTTTTTGTCTTCTGCCCATTTTTAATTGGATTATTTGTAGTTTTGGTGTTGAGTTGTATAAGTTCTTTATATATTTTGGATATCAAACATTGTGATTTTTATCTCTAGAAGTTTAATTTGTGTCTTTTCTTATACCTTTAACATCTCTACTTAGCATGCTTGATCTTTCCTTTAGCTTCTTAAGTATATGAAATATAGTTATAACAACTGTTTTAATATTCTCAGTTTTGATAGATTAACTATTCTTCTCATGGAATGTATTCACCTACTTCTTTTCATGACCAATAATTTTTGATTGGATGCCAGACATGAATTTTACATTGTAATGTGCTGAATATTTTTTGTTTTACTACAAATATTCTTGAACTTTGTCCTGGAATGGAATTCAGTTATTTGCAAATAAGTTGGATCTTCTTGAGGCTTTATAAAAATTTTGTTAGGTGAAACCAGAAATACATTTATTCTATGGTTAAGTTTCCACTCATTGATGTGAGACCCTTCTCTGACTGATGCCCTGTGGATTATGAAATATTTTCACTCTGGCTTTTGGGAACAGACACTACTTTCATCTGTTTGTGAACTCCAACCACTATTGCCATTATTCATTTTAGGTTGTTCTTTGCTCAGTCTTGGGTAGATCTCTTATCAGTATGTTCTGATCAATGTGCAAGCAAAGTCATGAAGCAGACCCTTTTCAGATTCCTGGTGTCTCTCTCTGTGCAACTCTCTCTTCTCTGATACTCTGGAACTCTTGTTGTCCCAACTTCCCCAGACTCCAGATTTACCTCCTCAATTCAGAGACACCTCTGGGCTCTGAGTGACTCCACCACTTTTTGTGCTATGGCCTAGACACTTTGTCTACAGTAACATAGGGCAATATGAGGTCTCACCAGATTTATTTTCTGTCTCTTTGGAATCATGTGTTTGTTTTCTGATATTGAATGTCTTATTTTGTTTAGCAACTTACTCTACGCAGCTTGCTGATAAGCATTTAATGCTCTTTTTTTAATGCACATGGCTCCATTCCCATTTAATGTCTACAGATTTTCCTGGCAGCCCTATGAGATGGGTTGGGGCAAGTAGTAGTGATTCTTTGATGAAAGAGGAAACTGAGGCATGGAGAGGCTAGGTGACTTACTCCATAATTTACAATTACTTTAAGAACTGAGAGTAGGACCTAGGATTCCAGAATCAGATTCCTGTGATCTTTGTACTATATCAGGCTGTGGCACTGATGTTTTAAGAATAGAATCATGCTCTCAGTTATTTAGGGAATTTTGAAATTTTATTTTTTACATCTTTAGAATATAAAATTTTTGTGGGTGAGATTGAATCAAATGGTATCAAT
Source organism: Ailuropoda melanoleuca (assembly GCF_002007445.2). Taxonomy (NCBI): domain Eukaryota; kingdom Metazoa; phylum Chordata; class Mammalia; order Carnivora; family Ursidae; genus Ailuropoda; species Ailuropoda melanoleuca. The sequence continues at coordinate 51,489,619 of NC_048222.1, read as the reverse complement.
TGATCCCATGCTATGGGAAGAAGAAACCCATCACATTCATTTATCTTTCCATTTATCCAGTAAATATACATATGAAGCACCTATCATGTGCAAAAGGTTTGGGAAACTAATAGGCGTGACATAATTGGGGAAGAATTTATGTACGTTTATATTTCCTGTTTTTCTCTCCCTATTTCTACCTTATTAAGCTCTAGAAACAGTTCAAATTTGGATCTTAACTAAGGCCTCTTTGAAATAATATTAAGCCCCCTTCTTCTTTAAATATAAGGAAATGAACTTCTGACTGGTATAAGGAAAGATATGACAACTTAAAAATTATTTTATGAAAATCTATAAAAAAACTAATTTGAAGATGATTTAGGTCCTGTCTTTCCTTGAAGGGAAGTAAAACAGAAGGATTAGCATGTCCTTTTCACACTTTAAAGCCTATTTGCATCATTTGCATCCACTTTGTAATCTATTTTTATGGCTGCAGTCCAATTTTATCTCTCTAGCTTAGGTTGTATTTAATAGTATTTTGGCTTTGAGTCAAGCAGGATAGAAGCAGCTTGCTATGGAATGAGTTAACTTGGCCAAACACAGACCTATACCACTTAAGAAGTTTTAAGAAAGGGAAGTCTCACTTTGATGTTTAATGTGTTGGGCACACACCACAGAATAAATTCTAACTCACCAGTTTAGGCTTTAAGACACGTAAACAACCATAATGAAATCTCCTAGGCTTACAGAGTAGAAAGAACTACCCCTCTCCCATGCATTAGCAGAAGTAGCAGATGGCAGAGTTTTCACCTAATAATCACCAGATGGCACGTAGCTATGCCCTGTGGTGCAGGAAGGAGGAAACTGGGTTGATCATGTATTTTCTACACTTAAGCTCTTCTTACTTGATTGAAATTTTCTGTGCTATTGGTCATATGTCTACATTAGAAGAACTTAAGGAATGTAACCAGAACTTTATTGGGCTGTAGGAAGCATTCATTTTAACTTCATAAAGTTTTAGTGTATTTTACCAGCTAGTAACTTTCTAATCTAAGCATGCTCATAAATTACTGTTTACTTGTATTCTGAGCCATGATATCTGTTAGCACCATGCTCTGATCCATTCTAAAGCCTCTTTTATCCAGCATCTTTCAAGAATAATAAAATGCCTAGAAAATTGGTGTTTAATCTTCTGAGAAGCAGATTTTTTGCTGTAAAATTTTAAAATAAACTTTTCATATATATATTTGATTTTGAATAGCATTCTAAATATAATTTAACTTTTTCTGTTAGAGACATCAATTATAGTACAGGTACAGTTGATGTTGTGGAAACAAATGGGACTAAATGCAGAATGCATCTTAATCCTAGAGATAATTCTAGAACAAAAGTTCACTGCAACTTTAAAAAGAAGCTGTAAGTAACTATCCTTTTAATTACCAGATTATAATGACTCACTGGGAACGAAGCACCTAGTATTATCACCAAAACCAAATTACAACAACATTAATCTGACATGTTTCAGTGGATTCAAAAATCATTAGGACCCTGAATCGTCATTAGATATTAAAATATATCTTTTCTTGACTGTATTTGGCTGGTAGTTGAGGTTTCTAAGATTAAATATACACTACCTTTAACATGTAGAGATAATATATTATATATGAAAGGCTGCTTTGTCACTGGCAATACTTTCTAAGCTGCTTTTATGTAAATACTGACCATTTATTTCGTGGTTCCATTTCATGCTTAGTACTTCTGCCGCACAGGCTGGCCACACAGCCTTTCTCCTCAAAAGGAACTCATTTGTCTTATAGGCATATCATTATGATTTTTACTGGTTCATATATTTCAATGCATATAAATGTCACACAGTTTACATAGGCAACATGCCATTTAAGAAATAATGTAAACATCAATAAATGATGTTGGGAAAACTGGATATTTTCATACAAAAATTAAAGTTGGACCTTAACTTTTTTTTTAAGATTTTATTTATTTACTTGACAGAGAGAGAGAGACAGCCAGTGAGAGAGGGAACACAAGCAGGGGGAGTAAGAGAGGATGGGAGCCCAATGCAGGGCTCAATCTCAGAACCCTGGGATCACATCCTGAGCCGAAGGCAGACGCTCAACGACTGAGCCACCCAGGCGCCCCGGACCTTAACTTATACTATATTTTAAAATTAACTCAAGGGACACCTGGGTGGCTCAGTTGGTTAAGCGTCTGCCTTCAGCTCAGGTGATGATCCCAGGATCCTGGGATCATGTCCCATGTCAGGCTCCCTGCTCAGCAGGGAGCTTGCTTCTCTCTCTCCCTGCAGCATCCTCTGCTTATGCTCTGTCTCTCTCTCTCTCTCTCAAATAAATAAATAAAATGTTTTAAAAAATTAACTCAAAATGGGTCAAAGACCTAAACATAAGAGCCAAAATAAAATTCTGAGAAGAAATTATAAAGGAAAAGCTTCACGACATTGGATTTAACAATGATGTCTTGGATATGATACCAAAAGCACAGGCAACAGAACTTAGGACTTCTGGGGAAGATGGCAGAGTAGGAGGACCCTAGGCTCACCTCATCCCACATATACAGCTAGATAACATTCACATCAGTATAAATACCCAGGAAATGACCTAAAAAATGGCAGAATAAACTCCACAACTAAACATAAAGAAGAGACCACATCAAAGAGGTTGGAAGGGTGGGATACAGTCTTTTTTTATAATAATTTTTTTTATTATATCATGTTAGTCACCATACAGTACATCCCTAGATTTTGATGTAAAGTTCCATGATTCATTACTTGCGTATAACACCCAGAGCACCTGGACTTGGAGGACTGTCCTCAAGAAGGAGTGATGTAGTGGGAACAGAGAGGGAAGACAAACAGACCCCACACCAGGGAGCCCACAAGGGGAAGATGAATCTCCATTAAGATTTGCTGTGACAACCAGAAAGGCCAAATTTTGTGAGTTCTTACAACTAGCAGGACTTAATACCTGGAATTTTTAAAAAATCAGCAGGCTGAGCTCTGAGAGAGGTGGTGGGGGAGAGAAAACTGAGTCCATGCCTTGAAAGAGACAACACAACAAATGGCCCATGGAGATACAGCATAGAAGCAGCACTTTGAAAGGCACCTGGGCCATACTGGAGGTACTAATCTCAGAACCATCCCAGAGGGACAAAAATTGCTGAAGAACCATTCCAGGAACAAAGGAACTAACAGGTGCCATTTCCCTCCTCTTCCACCCAGTATAAATACATGATCATCTGCAGGACTTGCAACCTAAGTTGCTAGAATTATCGCCCCACCCCCCTACACTGTGCTTCTACCAATCCACCCCTCCCCACAGCTCACCTCAGTCCCAGAGCTTCATGGCCAGTCCTGCAGAGGATAACGGCACTCAAAACTTACTGACACCACCACTCTACTAGGCCAAACTCCTGCTTCCAGAGATCCACCCCTCCTGATAGGCCACATCAGTCCTGGACCTGCAGGACCCCCACCCACAGAGGAGGGATGCAAAGCTTGCTAGTACCACCAGCTGCTGCCCTGTCCACCCCTGCTGTGCTTCTGTGGATCCACCCATTCTAATACTCTCTTGGCAGAACCTACAGTAGCCAGCACTGCTCCAAAGTGACTCCTGTCTCCAGACAGAGGAAAGATTACCACACACATCACTCAGACACAGGACTCAGTGGGCTGGAGGCAGAAAACTGGTCTGACTGCAGGTACCACCCACCAATGAAAACTTCTCAGAGATGACAAAGAGAAAGTACCTGGCAGTGTGTTGCTACTGCATCTCTAGCAAATGCCTGGTCTGACTCAACTCAAACCCAGGGCATCCCCAGCCTAGCCCATTAATACCACAGGAACCAAACACTGCTCACAACAGGCAAAAGGAGCCATTGTAGATGACTGCGCTGAAGGAAAAAGCAGCAGGCACAATAGCAGGGCACATGCGTCACACACAGGACCGCCCCTAAAGCACCAGGTTCTGGTGAACATAGGACACTGCATGGCAGGGCACTACAAAACCTCTTCTTCATAAGGCCATTACTTTGTGCAGGAATCATAGCTGTCCTTCCTAACACAGAGAAACCGACAGATAGAAAAAAAAAGAGGAGACAAAAAAAATTGTCCCAAATGAAAGAAAAGGACAAAATTAGAGAAAAGACCTAAGAGAAATGTCGATAAGTTATATGCCAAATAGAGAATTCAGAGTAATAATCATTAAGATATTCACTGGACTTGAAAAAAAAAAAAGTAGAGGACATCACTATAACCTTTAACAATGAGATAAAAAAAAAAAGAACCCAATCAGAATTGAAGAACACAATAAATGAAATTTTAAAATACACTAGATGGAAAAAATAGTAGACTAGACAAAGCAGAAAAACTAATCAGTGACCTGGAGGACAGAGTAACAGAAAGTAATCAAGCTCAACAGGTAAGAGGAAAAAAAATAATGCAATATGAGAATAGAATTAAGAAACTCAGTGACACCAACAGGCATAAAACATTCACATTGCAGAGATCCCAGAAGGAAAAAAAGAAAGGGGGCAGAAAGTTTATTTGAAGAAATAATAACTGAAAACTTCCTGAACCTGGGGAAGAAAACAGAAATCCAGACCCAGGAGGCACAGAGATCCCACAACAAAGTCCATCCAAGGGGGTCCACACAAAGACACACAGTAATTAAGATGGCAAAGAGTTGTGATGAGAGAATTTTAAAAGCAGCAATAGGAAAAAAAAAAAGCAGTTACATACAAGAGAAACCCCATAAGGCTATGAGCTGATAATTCAGAAAAAAAACATTGTGAGCCAGAAGGGAGTAGCATAATATATTCAAAGTGCTGAAATTAAAAAAAAAAAAATCCTGAAGCCAAGAATGCTTTATCCAGTAAGGCTACCATTTGAACTGAAGGACAGATAAAGAGTTTCCCAAACCAAAAAAAAAAAAAAAAAGTAAACGAGTTCATCACCACTAAACCAGCCCTACAAAAAATGTTAAAGGGGACTGAGTGGAAAGGAAAGACCATAAGCAGGAGTAAGGAAAGTAGGAAGCACAAAAATAATAAAAATAAGTATATCAATAAAAATCGGGCAAGTGACTCACACAATAAAAGGATGACACAATATACCTAAAATGTGGGAAGGAAAGGAATAAAGAATGGGTTGAAACTTAAGTGACCAGCAACTTAAGATAGACTGGTATATCCAGGAGATGTTATATACAAACCGCATGGTAACCACAAACCAAAAACCAGATATAGACATGCAAAAAATAAAAAGAAAGGAATCCAAGCATATCACTTTAAAAAGCCAAGTCATCATGAAAGAAAAGACAAAGAGAAGGAATGAAGAAAAAATACAATAACAACCATAAAACATGTAACAAAATGACAATAAATACATACATATCAATAATTACATTGAATAGCAGGAGAAAAAGATGGCGGAGGAGTAGGGGACCTTTTTTCAGCTGGTCCCCTGAATTGAGCTGTATATCTACCAGACCATCCTGAACACCCAGGACATCAGCCTGAGACGTAGGAAGATACATCTGGATCTCTACAAACGAACATCTCTGTAGCTAAGTATTGAGGTATGAAGTGGGGAGCTATGAATCCGCACACAGGTATCAGAAGATAAACGGAAGGGGGAGGGAGCCACCGCGCTCGGATGCTGGGAAGCAGTAGCCACCTGCACTGGGGAGCAGGCCAGATTTGCGGACCAGTACCCATGAGAAAGCAGACTGAGACCGGGAGCGCGGGAATGCGTGCACAACCACACTGAAAACTGGAGCTCCAGAGCGAATGCACGAACCAGACTGAAACCCAGAGCTCGGGAGCACACGCACTACCGGACCGAAAACTGGAGCTCCAGAGCACAAGCAAACCACACTGAAACAAGGAGCTTGGGAGTGCCCGTGGGAACCCGGGATGGCTGGCGGTGTTAGAACCACAAAGGTCAGAGACAAGACCTCCTTGGGAGCGAGGACTGGGACAGCGGCTGTGGGGCACAGAACCCAGGACGCTGCATGGTTTTTAGCAGCACTAACAGAAACAAACTTAGAGTGGACAGGAGAGCTCAGTGAAGAGCAGACTGCGATCTCTCTGTTCTGAGACAGAGGCTTGGATACAGCCACTGCTGCTCTGACTCTCAGAAGAGTCACAGAAAGCCACCAGGGAAAGCTGCCAGAGAACAAAAGCCCGGAAAAACTGGTTTGCACTGTTCCCATCTCACCCCACCACAGGGGTCTGGGCAACTCTACCCAAACAGGGTTGCCTGAATATCAGCGCAGCAGGACCCTCCCCCAGAAAGCAGGCTGAAAAAACAAGAAGCCCACATCCTTATGGTCCCTATGAAACAAATGCACATTGTTTGGGTCCCAGTCAGTAATTTGGGCTCTCTACATCCCTGCATTCACACCTCATCAGAATGACAACGAGGAGGAGCCCCCAACAAAGGAAAGAAACAGAGACTGTGGCCTCTGTCACAGAACTAATGGATATGGATATAACCAAATTGTCAAAAGTGGAGTTCAAAGTAACAATGTTCAAGATGATGTGTAGGCTTGAAAAAAAATATTAATGAAAATATTAACAAGAATATAGAATCTCTAAGGGTAGAAATGAGAGCAAATCTGGCAGAAATTAAGAATGTTATGAATCAAATGCAGTCTAAACTGGATACTCTGATGGCCAGGGTAAACGAGGCAGAAGAACGAATTAGTGAGTTGGAAGATGAGATGATAGAAAAGAAGGAAAAAGAGAGAACATGGCTCATTGGCATCCCCGAGGGGGTGGAGAAAGAGAGAGGTCTACAAGAGAATTTGAACAATTTGTAGCTGAGAACTTCCCTAATTGAGCAAAGGAAACAAGCATTCGTGTCCAAGAGGCAGAGAGGACCCCTACCAAGGTCAATATGAACAGACCAACAACACGTCACATAATAGTACTATTCCCAAATCTTAAATCCAAGGATACAATCTTGAAAGCGACCAGGGGGAAGAGAAAAATCACATACAGAGGGAGGAACATCAGAATAACCTCAGACCTGTCTACAGAGACTGGCAAGCCAGAAAAAGCTGGCAAGACATATTCAGAGCACTAAGTGAGAAGAACATGCAGCCAAGGATACTTTAACCAGCAAGGCTGTCATTCAGAATGGTTGGAGAGACAAGGAACTTCCAAGACCGGCAGAAACTGAAAGAATATGTGACCTCCAAGACCTCCAAGCTAGCCCTACAAGAAATATTAAGGGAGGCTCTATAAAAGTAAAAAGATGCCAAGAGTGATACAGAACAGATATTTACAATCTATAGAAACAAAAACATCACAGGCAGCATGACATCATTAAAATCATAACTCTCAAGAATCACTATCAATGTAAATGGCCTCAATGCTCCCATAAAATGCCACAGGGTCCCAGATTGGATAAAAACACATGACCCATCCATTTTCTGTCCCCAAGAGACTCATTTTGAACCTAAAGATACATCCAGACTGAAAGTGAAGGGATGGAAAATCATTATTCATGCGAATGGACCTCAAAAGAAAGCTGGGGTAGCAATTCTCATATTAGACAGATTAGATGTCAAGCTAAAGACTGTAGTTAGAGATACAGAAGGACGCTGTATTATTCTTAAAGGATGTATCCAACAAGAGGCTCTAACAATTATAAATATCTATGCCCCCAATAGGGGAGCAGCTAGATACACAAGCCACCTCTTAACCAGAAAAGAGACATATAGATAATTAGTTAATAGTAGGCACCTCAACACTCCTCTCTCAGGAATAGACAGATGACCTAAGCAGAAAATCAACAAAGAAACAAGAGCTCTGAATGACATACTAGACCAGATGGACCTCATATATATATACAAAACACTACACCTTAGAACAACAGAATACTCATTATTTTCAAATGCACATGGAACTTTCTCCAGAATAGACCATATTCTGGGTCACAAAACAGGTCTCAACCAATAGGAAAAAACTGAGATTATTCCCTGCATATTCTCAGACCACAATGCATTGAAACTGGAACTCAATCACAAGGAAAAATTCGGAAGAAGCTCAAACACTTAGAAACTAAGAACCATCCTGCTTAAGAATGATAAGATGTAAGAAGATCGGTAGGAGAAGAAAGGGAAGAAGAAAGGGGGGGTAAATAGAAGGGAGAATGAACCATGAGAGACTATAGACTCTGGGAAACAAACTGCGGGCTTCAGAGTGGAAGGGGGTGGGGAATGGGATAGGCTGGTGATGGGTATTAAGGACGGCACGTAATGCATGGTGCACTGGGTGTTATACTCAAGTAATGAATCATGGAACTTTATATCAAAAACTAGGGATGTACTGTATGGTGATTCACATAATATAATAAAAAATATTATTAAATTAAAAAAAGAATGATTGGGCAAACACGGAATTAAAGAAGAACTTAAGCAATTAATGGAAACCAATGAGAATGAAAACACATTGGTCCAAAACCTATGCGACACTGCAAAGGTGGTCCCAAGGGGAAAATACATAGCCATCCAATCCTCACTCAAAACAATAGAACAATATAAAATGCAGTCCTTATATTCTCACCTTTCCAAGAAGCTGGAGATGGAACAGAAGAACAGGCCTAGCCCACACACGAGAACACAACTGATTAAGATTAGAGCAGAGATCAATGAATTAGAAACCAGGAGAACAGTAGAGCATATCAACAAAACTAGAAGCTGGTTCTTTAAAAGAATTAATAAGATCGATAAGCCACCAGCCAGACTTCTTCAAAAGAATAGAGAAAGGACCCAAATTAATAAAATTATGAATGAAAGGGGAGAGATCATGACTAACACCAAGGAAATAGAAACAATCATTAGAAACCATTATCAACAACTATATGACAATAAATTAAATAACCTGGAAGAAATGGATGCCTTCCTGGAAACCTATAAACTACCAAGACTGAAACAGGAAGAAATTGATTATCTAAACAGACCAGTTAATCATGAAGAGATTGAATTAGTGATCAGAAACCTCCCAAAAAACAAGAATCCAGGGCCTGATGGATTCCCTGGGGAATTCTACCAAACATTCAAAGAAGAAATAATACTTATTCTTCTGAAGCTGTTTCAAAAAATAGAAACAGAAGGAAAACTACCAAACTCATTCTATGAGGCCAGTATTACCTTGATCCCAAAACCAGGCAAAGACCCCATCAAAAAGGTGAATTACAGACCGATATCCCTGATGAATATGGATGCCAAAATTCTTAACAAGATCCTAGCTATTAGGATCCAACAGTACATTAAAAGGATTATCCATCACGACCAAGTGGGATTCATCCCTGGGATGCAAGGGTGGTTCAACTTTCGCAAGTCGATCGGTGTGATAGATCACATTAATAAGAGAAGAGACAAGAACCATATGATTCTCTCAATTGATGCAGAAAAAACATTTGACAAAATACAGCATCCTTTCCTGATTAAAACCCTTCAGAGTGTAGGGATAGAGGGCACATTCCTCAATTTCATAAAAACCATCTATGAAAAGCCCACAGTGAATATCATCCTCAATGGGGAAAAGCTGAAAGCCTTTCCCTTAAGATCAGGAACATGACAAGGATGCCCACTCTCACCATTATTGTTCAATGTAGTACTAGAAGTCCTAGAAACAGCAATCAGACAACAAAAAAGAATAAAACGTATTCAAATTGGCAAGGAAGAAGTCAAACTCTCTCTCTTCACAGTTGACATGATACTTTATTTGGAAAATCCAAAAGACTCCACTCACAAACTACTAGAACTTATAGAGCAATTGAGTAATGTGGCGGGATACAAAATCAATGCTCAGAAATTAGTTGCATTTCTTTTTTTTTTAAGATTTTATTTATTTATTCGACAGAGATAGAGACAGCCAGAGAGAGAGGGAACACAAGCAGGGGGAGTGGGAGAGGAAGAAGCAGGCTCATAGCTGAAGAGCCTGATGTGGGGCTCGATCCCAGAACGCCGGGATCACGCCCTGAGCCGAAGGCAGACACTTAACCGCTGTGCCACCCAGGTGCCCCAACATTTCTATATACAAACAATGAGACTGAAGAAAGAGAAATTAGGGAATCCATCCCATTTACAATAGCACCAAAACTCATACGGTATCTCAGAATTAACTTAACCAGAGACGTAAAGGATCTATATTCTAGAAACTACAGATCACTATTGAAAGACATTGAAGAAGACACAAAAGATGGAAAAATATTCCATGCTCGTGGATCGGAAGAATTAACATAGTTAAAATGTCCATGCTACCCAGAGCAATGTATACTTTCAATGCCATCCTGATCAAAATACCAATGATATTTTTCAAAGAGCTGGAACAAACAGCCCTTAAATTTGTGTGGAACCTGAAAAGGCCCTGAATCGCCAAGGAATTGTTGAAAAGGAAAAACAAAGCTGGGGCACCACATTGCCAGATTTCAAGCTATACTACAAAGCTGTGATCACAGAGACAGCATGGTACTGGCATGAAAACAGACACATAGATCAATGGAACAGAATAGAGAACCCAGAAATGGACACTCGGCTCTATGGGCAACTAATCTTTGACAAAGCAGGAAAAAACACCCAGTGGAAAAAAGAGTCTCTTCAATAAATGGTGCTGGGAAAATTGGACAGCTACATGCAAAAGAATGAAACTTGACCACTCTCTCACACCATACACAAAGAGGAACTCCAAATGGATGAAACACCTCGATGTGAGACAGGAATCCATCAAAATCATAGAGGAGAACATAGACTGCAACCTCTTTGACATCGGCCACAGCAACTTTTTTCATAACACATCTCCACAGGCAAGAGAAACAAAAGAGAAAATGAACTTGTGGGACTTCATCAAGATAAAAAGCTTCTGCACAGTCAAGGAAACAGTCAAAAAAATTAAGAGGCACCCACGGAATGGCAAAAGATATTTGCAAATGACACTACAGATAAAAGACTGGTATCCAAGATCTACAAAGAACTTCGCAAATTCAATACATGAGAAACAAATAATCAAATAAAAAAATGGCAGAAGATATGAAGAGACACTTTTCCAAGGAAGACATACAAATGGCTAACAGACACATTAAAAGTGTTCAAAATCATTAGCCATCAGGGAAATTCAAATCAAAACCACCCTGAGATACTGCCTTACACCAGTTAGAATGGCAAGAATGGACAAGGCGAGAAACAACTAATGTTGGAGAGGATATGGAGAAAGGGGATCCCTCTTACACTGTTGGTGGGAATGCAAGTTGGTGCAGCCACTTTGGAAAACAGTGTAAAGGTCCCTTAAAAAGTTAAAAATTGAGCTACCCTATGATCCATCAATTGCACTACTGGGTATTTACCCCAGAGATACAGACATAGTGAAGAGAAGGGTCATATGCACCCCAACGTTCATAGCAGCATTGTCCACAATAGCTAAATTGTGGAAGGAGCCGAGATGCCCTTCAACAGATGACTCAGTTAAGAAGCTGTGGTCCATATATACAATGGAATATTACTCAGCCATCAGAAAGAACAATTACACAACATTTGCAGCAACATGGACAGGACTAGAGGAGATTATGCTAAGTGAAATAAGTCAAGCAGAGAAAGTCAATTATCATATGGTTTCATTCACTTATGGAACATAAGAAATAACAGGAAGATCGGTAGGAGAAGGAAGGGACGAATGAAGGGGGGTAAACAGAAGGGGGAATGAACCATGAGAGACTGTGGACTCTGGGAAACAAATTGAGGGCTTCAGAGGGGAGGGGGTGGGGGATTTGGGATAGGCCGGTGATGGGTATTAAGGAGGGCACATATTGCATGGTGCACTGGGTGTTATACGCAAATAATGAATCATACATCAAAAACTAAGGATATACTGTTTGGTGACTAACATAACATAATAAAAAATTGTTATAAAAAATAAAAATAAAATAATAAAATATCCTTCCACAAAAAAAATGAAAAAAATTGAGACTGAAGAAAGAGAAATTAAGGAATTGATTCCATTTACAATAGCACCAAAAATCATACGATATCTCAGAATTAACTTAACCAGAGAGGTAAAGGATCTATACTCTAGAAACTACACAAAACTGATGAAAGACATTGAAGAAGACACAAAAAGATGGAAAAACATTCCATGCTCATGGATTGGAAGAATACCAAAACCAGATAAAGACACTATAAAACAGAACTATAGGCCAGTATCTCTGATGAACATAGATGCAAAAATCATCAACAAAATATTAGCAAGCTAAATCCAACAATACATTAAAAAGATCATTCACCACAATCAAGTGGATTATTCTTGAGATTGAAGGTGTTTCACTATTTACCAATCAATGTGATATATCAGTGCAATGGGATAAAGCATAAAAACCTTAAGATCATTTCAATAGATGCATAAAAGCATTTGACAAAGTACAACATCCATTTGTGATTTAAAAAAAAGACCCTCAACAAAGTAGATTTAGAGAGACTATACCTCAACATAATAAATTTATTTATTTAAAAACCCACAGCTAACACCACACTCGATAGGGAAAAACTGAAAGCTTTCCCTATAAGGTCATGAACAAGACAAGGATGTCCACTTTCACCACTTGTATTCAACAGACTGCTGGAAATCCTACTCACAGCAATCAGACAAGAAAAAGGAATAAAAGGCATTGATTGGTAAGACGTAAAACTTTCCCTATTCTCAAATGACATGATATTCTATATGGAATACCACAAAGACTCCACCAAAAAAAACCACTAGAACTAATAAATGAATTTAGTAAGATTGAAGAATACAAAATCAACATACAGAAATCCATTGCATTTCTATCCACTAATAATGATGCATCAGAAAGAGAAATTAAGAAAGCAATCTCATTTACAAATTACACCCAAAATAATAAAATAACCAGGAATAAACCTAACCAAAGAGGAGAAAGACCTGTACTCTAAAAACTATAAAACACTGATGAAAGAAATTGAAGATGACAAACAAATGGCAAGATATTCCATGTTTATGGATTGGAAGAACAAATATTGTTAAAATCTCCATAGTACTCATGCAAATTGCAATCTACATATGCAACCCTGATCCAAATAACAACATCATTTTCACAGAACTAGAACAAACAATCCTAAAATTCATATGGGTCCACAAAAGATCTCCAATAGCCAAAACAAACTAAAAAAAGAAAAATAAACCTGGTAGGTATCACAATTCTGGATTTCAAGTTATACTACAAAGCTGAAGTAATCAAAACAGTATGCTACTAGCACAAAAACAGACACATAGGTGAATAGAACAGGATAGAAAGCCCAGGAACAAACCCACAATTAAATGGACAATTTTTGACAAAGGAGGCAAGAATGTGCAATGGGAAAAAGTGTCTTCAACAAATGGTGTTGGGAAAACTGGAAGCAACATGCAAAAGAATGAAGCTGAATTACTTTCTTACAACATACACAAAAATAAGCTTAAAATGTATTAAAGACCTAAATGTGAGACCTGAAACCATTAAAATCACAGAAGATAGCACAAGCAATAATGTATCTGACATTGGCCACAGCAACATTTTTATAGATATGTCTCCTGAATCTAGGAAAACAAAAGCAAAAATAAACAATTAGGACTTTATCAAAATAAAAAGCTTCTGCACAGCAAAGGAAGCAATCAACAAAACTAAAAGACAACCTATGTAATGGGAGAAGATATTTGCAAATGACATATCTGATAAAGGGTTAGTATCCAAAAATACATAAATTATAAAACTCAATTCTAAAAAAAAATCCAATTTAAAAATGGGCAGCAAACATGAACAGACATTTCTTCAAAGAAGACATACAGATGGCCAAGAGACACATGAAAAGTTGCTCAACAGCACTCATCATCAGGGAAATGCAAATCAAAACTACAATGAGATATGACTTCACACCTGTCAGAATGGCTAAAATAAAACATACAAGAAACAAGTATTGGTGAGGATGTGGAGAAAAAGGAACCCTTTTGCACTGTTGGTGGGAATGCAAACTGGTTAGCCACTGTGGAAAACAGTATGGAGTTTCCTCGAAAAGTTAAAAATAGAACTACCCTATGATCAAGTAATCATGCTGCAAGGTATTTATCCAGATAATACAAAAACACTATTTCAAAGGGATATGTGCCCCCCTATTTTTGTAGTAGCATTATTTACAATAGCCATATTATGGAAACAGCTCAAGTGTCCATCGACAGATGAATGGATAAAGAAAATGCCGTGTATACATATACAAAATAGAATGTTATTTGGCCACAAAAAAGAATGAAATCTTGCCATTTGCAACAACATGGATGGATCTAGAGAGTGTAATGCAAAGCAAAATAAGTCAGTCAGGAAAAGACAGATACCATATGATTTCACTCATGTGGAATTTAAGAAACAAAAGAAGGGACAGAGAGACAAACCAAGAAACAGACTCTTTTCTTTTTTAAGATTTTATTTATTTTACAGAGAGAGAGACAGCCAACAAGAGAGGGAACACAAGCAGGGGGAGTGGGAGAGGAAGAAGCAGGCTCCCAGTGGAGCAGGGAGCCCGATATGGGGCTTGATCCCAGGACGCTGGGATCACGCCCTGAGCTGAAGGCAGACACTTAATGACTGAGCCACCCAGGTGCCCCAGAACCAGACTCTTAACTATGGAGAACAAACTTCTGGTTGCCAGAGAGGAGGTGGGTGAAGCAATGGGTAAAATCGGTGAAGGGGATTATGAGTACACTTATCATGATGAACTCTGAGCAGTGTATAGAATTGTTGAATCACTATTTTGTACACCTGAAACTTAAAGAACACTATGTCATCTATACTGGAAATAAAATTGAAAACAATAAAATTTAATTTTTTTTTAAAATATAGGAGTGCCTGGGCAGTTCAGTCAGTTAAGTGTCCAACTCTTGAATTTGGCTCTAGTTGTGATCTCAGGGATGTGAGATCCAGTCCCATGTCAGACTCCATGCAGGACATGGAGACTGCTTAAGATTCTCTCTCTCCCTCTCCCTCACCGCCCCCCCAAAAAAGTGGGGGTGCCTGGGTGGCTCAGTCAGTTTAGGATCCAATTCTTGAATTCAGCTCAGGTCATGATCTCAAGGTCATGAGATGGAGGACCACAGCATTCAGCCAGAGTCTGCTTGAGATTTCTCTCTCCCTCTGACCCTCTCCCTGCCTGCTCTCTCTCTCTCTCTCTCAAATAAATAAATAAATCTAAAAACAATTAAATTTAAATGACAGCACAGGCAACAAAAGTAAAAATAGATAAAATGTACTACACCAAAATTTAAAATTTTTGTGCATCAAAGGACACAACTGACAGAGTAAAAGGGAAACCTACAAAATAGGGGAAATATTTACAAAGTATATACCTAAAAAGGGGTTAATATTAAGAATATATGAAAAACTCCTATGATGCAACAGCAACAAAGCAAAAAACCTCAACTTAAAAATGGCCAAAGGATTTGAATAGACATTTCTCCAAACTGATGTACAAAGGCCAACAAACACATTAAAATATGTTCAACATAACTAATTATTAGAGAAATAAAAAGTTAAAACCACAGTGCAATTTCATCTCATATCCATTCAAATAGCAAAAAATAAATAATAATAATAAGTGTTGGTGAGGGAAAAAAAGTGTTGATGAGGAGTGGGGAAATTAAAACACTATACACTGCTGGTGGGAATGCAAAATGGTTAAATGGCTTTGGAAGACAATATGGCAGTTCCTCAAAAAATAAGACATAGAATTATTATATGATCTAGCAATTCCACCTCTGAGTCTTGAAAAGATGTTTGTACATTCATGTTCAAAGCAGCATTATTCACAAAAGCCAAAATGTAGAAGTAACCCAAGTGTGCATCAGTAGGTGAATGGATAAACAAAATGTGGTATATCCATCCAATGAGATATTATTCAACCTTTAAAAGAAAAGAAATTCAGATATGTGCTGTAACATGGATGAACCTTGAGGACATTAGACTAAGTAAAATAAGTCAGTCACAAAAAGAAAAATATTATGATCCCATTTAGATGAGGTATATCAAGTAGTCAAATTCATAGAAACAGAAAGTAGAATGGTGGTTTCCAGGGGCTAAAGGAGAAAGTATAGTAGGGTATTATTAATTAATGGGTATAGAATTTCAGTTTTGCAGATGAAAAGACTTCTGGAGGTTGGCTGTGCAATGTGAGTGTACTCAAATACTACTGAACTGCTCACTTAAAAATGGTCAAGATGGTAAATTTTATGTTATGTGTATCTCATCACAATTTAAGGTTTTTTAATGTTTTAATCAGTTGGTGCTCTAAACATTCATATATAGGTTTTTGTGTGGCTATAAGTTGAATTTCTTTGGGATAAACACCCAAAAGTATAATTGCTGGGTCTTTTTTTTTTAATTTATTTTATTTTATTTTATTATTATATTATGTTAGTCACCATACAGTACATCCCCGGATTCCGATTCAAACTTCGATGCTTCATTAGTTGCGTATAACACCCAGTGCACCATGCAATACGTGCCCTCCTTACTACCCATCCAGCCTATCCCATTCCCCAACCCCCTCTCCTCTGAAGTCTTCAGTTGGCTTCTCATAGTCCATAGTCTCTCGTGTGTCATTCCCCCTTCTGATTACCCCCCCTTTCTTTATCCCTTTCTTCCCCTACTGATCATCCTAGTTCTTATGTTCCATAGATGAGAGAAACCATATGATAATTGTCTTTCTCTGCTTGACTTATTTCACTTAGCATTATCTCCTCCAGTGCCGTCCATGTTGCAGCAAATGTTGAGAATTCGTTCTTTCTGATAGCTGAGTAATATTCCATTGTATATATGGACCACAGCTTCTTAATCCAGTCATCTGTTGAAGGGCATCTTGGCTTCATCCAAGATTTGGCTATTGTGGACAATGCAGCTATGAACATTGGGGTGCATATGGCCCTTCTCTTTACTACGTCTGTATCTTTGGGGTAAACACCCAGTAGTGCAATGGCTGGGTAATAGGGTAGTACAATTTTTAAATTTTTGAGGGACCTCCACACTGTTTCCCAGAGTGGCTGTGCCAACTTGCATTCCCACCAACAATGTAGGAGGGATCCCCTTTCTCCACATCCTCTCCAACAATTGTTGTTTCTTGCCTTGTCTATCTTTGCCATTCTAACTGGCGTAAGGTGGTATCTCAGTGTGGTTTTGATTTGAATTTCCCTGATGGCTAATGATTTTGAACATTTTTTCATGTGTCTGTTAGCCATTTGTATGTCTTCATTGGAAAAGTGTCTGTTCATATCTTCTGCCCATTTTATGATTTGTTTATTTGTTTCTCGTGTATTGAGTTTGAGAAGTTCTTTGTAGATCTTGGATACCAGTCCTTTATCTGTAGTGTCCTTTGCAAATATATTCTCCCATTCCGTGGGCTGTCTCTTAGTTTTTTTGACTGTTTCCTCGGCTGTGCAGAAGCTTTTTATCCTAATAAAGTCCCATAAGTTCATTTTATATTTTGTTTCTCTTGCCTTTTGAGATGTGTCGTGAAAAAGGTTGCTCTGGCCGATGTCATAGAAGTTGTTGCCTATGTTCCTCTAGAATTTTGATGGATTCCTGTCTCACATTGAGGTCTTTCATCCATTTGGAGTTTATTTTTGTGTATGGTGTGAGAGAGTGGTCAAGTTTCATTCTTTTGCATGTAGCTGTCCAATTTTCCCAGCACCATTTATTGAAGAGACTGTCTTTTTTCCACCGGATGTTTTTTCCTGCTTTATCAAAGATTAGTTGCCCAAAGAGCCGAGGGTCCATTTCTGGGTTCTCTATTCTGTTCCATTGGTCGATGTGTCTGTTTTTGTGCCAGTACCATGCTGTCTTTGTGATCACAGCTTTGTAGTACAGCTCGAAATCCGGCATTGTGATGCCCCCAGCTTTGTTTTCCTTTTCAACAGTTCCTTGGAGATTCGGGGCCTTTTCTTGGTTCCATACAAATTTAAGGACTATTTGTTCCAGTTCTTTGAAAAATGTCCTCGGTATTTTGATCGGGATAGCATTGAAAGTGTAGATTGCTCTGGGTAGTATGGACATTTTAACTATGTTAATTCTTCCAATCCATGAGCATGGAATATTTTTCCATCTTTTTATGTCTTCCTCAATATCTTTCAAAAGTGATCTATAGTTTCTAGGATATAGGTCCTTTACGTCTCTNTAGGTCCTTTACGTCTCTGGTTAAGTTAATTCCAAGGTAACGTACAGTTTTTGGTGCTATTCTAAATGGGATGGATTCCCTAATTTCTCTTTCTTCACTCTCATTATTCGTGTATAGAAATGCAACTGATTTC
>NC_048222.1:51448721-51471165 GCF_002007445.2 Ailuropoda melanoleuca | reverse complement strand
TCCAGTGAGCACACCGGAGCTCCGGAGCTCCGTGAGATGCTTGGTGGCGCACACTCCCGGCTCACGGACTCCTCTGCTGTTTCCAGGGTGCGGGTCCGCGGTCCGTCCGCTCCCCCCGTGCAGGTGGCTACAGCTTCCCGGTGCCCTGACACGGCGGCTCCCTCCCCCTTCTGTTTATCTTCCGATATCTGTGCGCGGTTTCACGGCTCCCCGCTTCGTACCTCGATACTCAGCGCTGGAGATGTTCATTTGTAGAGATCCAGATGTATCTTCCTGCATCTCAGGCTGATTCCATGGATGTTCCTGCTGGCCTGGTGCCTATCCAGCTCAACTCAGGGGACCGGCTGAAAAAGGGGTCCCCTACTCCTCCGCCATCTTAACCAGAAAAGCTAATTGCTGGGTCTTAATGGTAGTTGCGTGTTTAGTTTTTAAAGAAACTGCCAACCTGTTTTCCAGAGTAGTTGTACCATTTACATTTCCACAGGAATAAATGATCCAGCTTCTCTGCATCTTCTCCAGCATCTTGGTGTTGTCATTATTTTTCATTTACGGCATTCTGACAGGTGTGTAGTGATACCTCATTATGGTTTAATTTACATCTCCCTATAAACATCTCACCTATGTATTTGCCTCCTTAGTGAAATGTCTTTCACCCATTTTCTTTTTTTTTTTTCTAAGATTTTATTTATTTATTTGAAAGAGAGAGAGAAAGTACAGGGGGAAGGAGCACAGGGAGAGGAAGAAGTAGACTCCCTGCCAAGCAGGGAACCAGATGCAGGGCTCAATCCAGGACCCCAAGATTATGACTTGAGCCAAGGCAAATACCTAACCTACTGAGCCACCCAGGTGCCCCCTCACCCATTTTCTAACTGTTTTTTTTTTCACTACCTATCTATGAACTGTAAAATTTGGAGGACTCTCAGAAACAAGTGTCTACATATGAACAAAACAAACATATGCACAAATGAATTTTTTATATTTTATTTGTTTATTTGACACACACAGAGAGAGAGCACAGGTAAGCAGAGCAGTAGGCAGAGGGAGAGGGAGAAGCAGGCTCCCCACTGAGCAGAAAGCCTGACATGGGGCTCAATCTCAGGACCCTGGAATCATGAACAGAGCCAAAGGCAGATGCTTAACCAACAGGCATCCCACAAATAAAATTTTTTTAAATAGACATATGGTGAAAAAAATAAAAGAATAAAAAATAACACTCTGCAGCAGTTTCTCAACAATGACATTATTTCTAATACCTGTGGTGATAAATATATTAATAGTTCTCTGCCCCACTGAGTCACTCTGAAATGGATCCAGCAGCTTGGCTGTCATCCACAGCATGACAGCTTCCAGTCCCAGGCTCTGCAGGAATCACTTCAGAGTTGATCCCAGGGTCAGTCTCCACTGATCCAGGAACTAACTATGATTTTTATTCAGTCATGAGACTGAGATAAGCCAGTCAACCCCATTTAAAGAGACAGTTTGTTTCTCTGGACTCACTTCTCCCTTTGCCAAGTTTACCTGCAGAGCAGTAATAGCCATAATTATAATAGCTACTAGCATTAGCATAGTTTTCTATAGTTTACAAAGAGTTTCAAAATCAATTTCTTCCTTTGTTGTCTTAACTGGCTGAGTAAAATTAAAAATGTATTTGCAATAAAATAAAATTAACTGATATTCTATGATTCTCAAGAATGCTGAAAATCAGGAAATAATTGTTCAACCTATATATTTACCCTGCTGAATCAATGAAATTCTTTGAGAACAACTTCAAACCACTCCCTGTCAAAAGTAACTGAGCCACACTTTTAAAAACTGAGTCTATTTTCTCCAAAGAAATGCTGGATTTTTTTTTTTTTTTAGTCCACCTCTCCAGTTAGGCTAAAGAGCTGAGATCAGGATAGACTAAAAACATCTCTGGGAGTAATATCCCTCTGGCTTTTTACCAATGCTTTATAAACTCTTCTTGAGTTACATCTTGAATGGGCATTTCACTTTTCAGCTGAAGAATTGAATTCACCTGGTCTTGACATATTGCTATAATGAGGACAGAAAGGATTCAACCAGACAATGGATTCTCATCCCTGGGATTTCTTGTTGCCTATTCAAACGTTTTTCCACTAAACAGCTAGTGTCTGTGTCCTTCCTAGATTCAGATTGTGCACTGGACTCCTTCTTAAACAACAAACTTCTATACTTTCTTGGTTTCATAGTTTTTCTTTCCCTCTGGTTTGTTTACTTATCAAAATCTGCATCTTTATCTCTGTAGTCTTAAAAAGTATCTTTTTTACTCCTTTAATGCCAAACAAATTAACAGGCAAAAAAGATTGTCTTTCAAACAATTAAAAGCATGGAGATTCTTTAGGATCATGATTTCTCATAATTTTGTAAGGAAACTTGAATCGTTTCTTCAGTGCCTTCATTCATCTACTGGATTCAAAGAACTGAAGAAGCAATGATTGAGCAGACAGATGTAGCCCTCAAGAAGCTCACATATGAGGGATAGATGTATAAACTAGCCACGCGCTCTATACACCGCACTCATTGCCATAGTAAAGCTGTGGAAAAAGTGCCCTGAGGTCCTGAGTAGAAAAATAAGAATTTGGGATACAATTAAGGGTATGGGCTTAGAAAAGAAAAAAAAAGGTAAATATGAAGTAAGCAAAAAGCTTACATAAAACTTTTACTGTGGTCCCACCAGATGCAAGACATTATCCTAGGCACAAGACACTATTTAGAATAGACAGAGAAGGTCCATTTACCCATGTATGTTGGGCTCTACTGCAGGAGACAGATAATTACCACTATAATTTTTTAAGTATCAGATAGTAATATGTATTATCATGAAAACAAAACAAGGAAATGTGGTAAGGAGTAAATTGGGGCTATTTTTAGGTGAGGTGGTCAGTAAGAGTGTATTTCATGCCAAAGAATGGGATTTGAGTACTTAGATTTTGTCCTTTGGTGAGTCCATTATTTTGATACTGCTTACCATAGGATATCTCACAAAGGCTGAAGAACATTTGGCAAAAGACTTGACAACTTGATTAAAAGCTTTTGCTACTAAAAATGAAGACGGAGCCAGAAAAATATCCAGATAATAATGCAAAGTCATGTGACAGCAACAGCTGATTTATAAGGATAAAAACAACAACAAAAAAACAATAATGGAGAATGTGCCTAGTAATTCTCAGGAGAAAACAGGAACAGTTTTGAAAAAACATACATTCACCCCTCAGGAGACAAAGAGGCAATCACTGATGCAAGTTTTTGTGAATGCTTCCAAAGGTATCCTCTGCATGTACCAGAATGCTTGTGAATGTCCTTTTTTGATATAAAACTGTTCTGTGCTAATTTTTTCATACTTAAAATATTTTAGAGATCATTCTATATCAGTACATACAAATCTTCCTTCTTTAATAAGAGTTTTTTGAATCACTATGTACATCTGAAACTAATACAATGTGTCAGTTATACTTCAGTTAATTTTTTTCTTTTTAAAAGCTACATGTTGTTCCATTGTTTATTTAACCATTAATTACATATTATAAATGATGGACATTGAGATTGTATGAGTAATTGTCTATCTGTTCACCTAACCCATTTCTTCTTCCTGAACATATGGCTATGCCTCATTTCCTAATTTCCCTCACACTTAGGTGTGACCATGTGACTGTGTTCTAGCCAATAAAATGTGAGAGATGTGATAGGTGTCATTTCCAGGCCTGACACATATGCACTTGATCCTTCATGCTGTTTCCTCTTCAGCTAATTTGATACAGATGAGCAAGATGACCTAAGGAAGTTCATGCTGAAGATAACAGAACCACAAGAAAAAAAGGATCCTGAGTTTCTGAATCAACATTTGGAGGAGAAGAACCAGTCAATCAGGAACATCCATTTTGGATTTCACACAAGACAGAAATAAACTTCAAATGTATTTGAACTAATTGGGGATTTGTTAGTTTCAGTAAATGGTGTTATTTTTCTATATAAGATGTTTCTCATTCTTACCCTGGAGACAAGGAGATTAAAGGGATCTCCCCACTCTTTTGTGCCCTGGAAAAGGGATTACTGCAAAGAAATACCCTTCCCCAAATGACCTAAATAGATTCAAGGATGCTCCATTGTTTATCTATATAGCAAGGTCAATATTGACCCTCCAAATTTCCATCCTAAGCCTCACAAATGACTAGCTGAACTGTTTTGTCCTCACTGAGCAGTCAGAACAAAATGCTCGTCAACCAAACTTTCATTAAGTTTCTCTCCTACCCCTAGGCCTCAGCCTAAGCCAGCATCATAAACTCCCACCATAAATGGCCCTCACAACAAGCAGCTGACCTCTGGGTAAAACATTATCTGATCTCCTGTCTCATTACACCACCTTTGCTCATTCTACTTTCCCACACCCTGTTCTTTCTAACCTTGTTTACTTCTCCCTATAAAGGAAAAGCCCTTTAATGCCTAACTTTTTTTTTTACTGCTGCATTTTAAAATTTATTACCGCTTTAGCTCATTACAATCGATAACACTTTTCTTTCTTTTTATTATNACCCTGTTCTTTCTAACCTTGTTTACTTCTCCCTATAAAGGAAAAGCCCTTTAATGCCTAACTTTTTTTTTTTACTGCTGCATTTTAAAATTTATTACCGCTTTAGCTCATTACAACTGATAACACTTTTCTTTCTTTTTATTATGCTCATTTAGCCACTGTATAGTACATCATTAGTTTTTGACATAGTGTTCAATGATTCATTAGTTAGTATAACACCCAGTGCACATCACAACACATGCCCTCCTTAATTGCCATCACCTTGTTACCCCCTCCCCTCAATGCCTAACTTTTCAGATACTTACAGATATTGCAGCCCAAGTATCTCTATTGCAATAGTCTCTGCATTCTCCCCAACCTTCCTGCAATAATCGTTTGAAATAAAGACTCTGTTTACCTAAATCTGGATTTTTTGGTTTTTTAATAGACTTTGTTTTTTAGAACAGTTTTACATTCACAGCAAAATTGAGCAGAAGATAAGAGATTTCCCATATACTTTCTGCTCCCACACATACATAGCTTTCCCCGTTATCAACACTCTCCACCAGAATAGTACATTTGTTATAACTGACAAACCTACATTGACATATCATTATCACCTGAAGTCCATAGTTTATATTAGGCTCATTCTTGGTGGTGGTATTATTATTATTATTAAGAACTGATTCTTATCAATAAGGGAAAACTTCTTAATAGTGAAAAGAATATTGTGGAAAGTAACCCTTTAATCTTGGGATTTATGATGATAAAGAAATGAAATATTAGGCACTGTCAAACACGTGCCACCCCTGAATTTAGGAAACATAATTCCTAAAAGGTTCAGAGAATGTCATGGATATCCTACAAAAAAACCTAAAATGAAGGGATGGCAAACGAGTTCCATTTCATATTCCAACTCCAGTCAATTGGTAATGGTGGCTTGGCACCCAGCAATGAGATGAATTATGAGGGGGCATGTGGCTCAATGATTTAAAGAAAAAAAAAAACGAACAGCTAGAGACGTCTGCAGTGACTAGCAAATGGAAAAGTGGTGGAATGTGTACTGTATACCTCTCATCCTGAATGAACTAAATACAGTTACTGCTATTTTTTAAAAATGAAGCAACGCTCTAGAAAGTAAAAATCTAACTACTCAGTTGTGAAGAAAAAACAAATAATTGAATACATCTATACTCAGGTTCAGATTTTGCTTGTTTTTTTATTCACATCTCTAGCAGTGGTTTTCAACAGGAAGCAATCACTCACCCCACCCCTGCCCAGGAGACATTTGACAATGTTGTGGAGACTTTTTGTTTGTCACAACTTGGAGGGGGTGTTGCTACTGTTATCTAATGAGTAAAGGCCATAGACACCGCTAAATATCTTATAATGCATAGGACAGCCCCCACAGCAAAGAATTATCTGGCCCAAAGGTCAATCACATAGAGAAACCCTCCTCTACAAAAGGGAGAAAGAGATACATAATTAGGGAATAAGTTAGAGCCAAAACCTGGGAAAACAGAGTCCCCAAAACTGGCCAAGAATGAGATGAGGCTTGTAAACAGCACTTTGAAAAAAAAATAAAAAAGTTTTTTGGGTGTTGTTTTGTTTGGGATTTCTTTTCCTTAGTTGCTGACAAGAAACTAAGTGAGGATGGAATACAATCACTTCTTAGGGAAGATGACACAAAACAGAGAAAGATATGTAATTTAGTTATTATTTTTTACCATCTCACCAAGGAGAACAATCTCCAACCAGAAAGAAAAAAAAACAAACACTGATTGGAGGAAAGTGAAGTCCAACATTAAAGATGTAATGTTCTGCCCAGCTATTTAAATGAATCCAGTACTCAAACCTACATGAGTTACCTTCAGGACATTAAAAGTGCTTGTATACCATCACTAATTTGAGAAGTCATAAAGAATGAAAGAGGTTCCAGAAAATGAGAGAGAGGAAATGTTGTTCCAGTTTTCCAAGAAAAATGGAGACAAAGGGAGGGAAAGGTTTTGATTTCCAGGAATTATGACCATCAAATTTGGATCAATGTTCAGCAAATATTCATTTAGAAAGTAAAGCAATTAGACACCATGAACTGATCACTTATTCATTTATTTATCAAACACTGTTTTAATGTCTACAAAACATGATGCCTATTCTAGGTGTCATTTTATTGCAAGTGAATATTATTTCCTTTGTTATTAGGCCCTAGTTGGTCAACTGCCTTAAATCCTTTTGGAACATGTTCAGAAACAAATAAATCAATCAATACTTGAAGATAAACAGATGATTTACATCTAGTTAATCTTGATATCAGCAAGACATTTGACATTCTCTCATATATATATCCGTGTTAAGAAAGAAAAATATGAATAAAATGAGTAAGGGAGATTCACAGCTCGTTGAAGTTTATGGAGAAGTTCCAGAAGAGAACAATGGCTCCCTGTATGATTGCTCATCAAAATCACAATCCTAGGGAGTGCTTTAAAAATGCTGATTTGTGATTTCAACCCTACACACACAAAAACAAAATGCCCAAGGATGGATGACAGAATTACTTATTTTTAAGTTTCCCAAGTATCACTGATACAACTGGTACAAAGATTTGCATTCAGGGAACAGTGATCTGAAGGAAAGCATTTAGTAGTATGCACCAGGGCTCAGTTAGTAGCCCCCTTGAAGTTTATTGGCAGCATGGATGAAGACTCAGAGATCATAATTTTTATATCTGCCAATAGCACAAAGTTGACAGCGCTATTCTATATACTGGAAAGCAAAATCGGGATTCAAAAAGAGGTCTATGGGCTGGAAAAATAAGAAATAAGAAGATGAAATTTAAACAGCTACATTTAAGGTTCTATATCTTGGTTCTAAAAAATAATAATATAAGGAACATGTGGATTGAAAGTAATTAATGAGGAGGAAACCACCCCAAGGAGTTTAGGTGACACTACCTCCACATATGCCAACAGTGTGACATGAATAAATGCTAAAAGCAAGTGCAGTATTTGGCTGCATTTATAACCATCATTGTTTTTTGCCAAAGAGAAGAAATAGTTACTGCTGTTTTCTGTGCAGGCTACATATGGAGTACATATCCAGGTAGAGCAGCGTTCTCAATCTCGGCACTGTTGACATATTTCGTTATTGTAGGAGGTGTCTTGAGAATTGTAGTAGGTTTAGCAACATCCCTGGACTCTAACCACTAGATGTCTGTAGTATCTGTCCCCAGTAATGACAATCAAAAATGACTGCAGACATTGCTAAATGTCCCCGAGTGACAAAAGTGCCTCCAGTTGAGAACCACTGAGTCAGAGGTGCCTCAGCAGAAGACTGCCCTCAACTTCAAGGGACACTTTGGTGTAGTGGCTAAGAGTATGGACTAAAGAACCTGAATTCAGTCCTGACTCTGACAATTATCTGTGTGACTTTAGGCAAGTCCCTTAACCACTCTGTGTGTTGGTCTCCTCATCTATAAAACAATGATAAAAAAAAAAAATACCAGAAGAACTTTAACTCACTGGTTGCTGTAAGGAGTTAAGAAGTTAACAGAGTTGCTGGTACACCATTGCTGTTATAAAAACATTAGCTATTATGACTTCAGTCAACCATCCTTCTTAATGGGAACCTCAGAAGACTCCCCCAATCTTCACTTTCCTTTTCCCACTCCTCACCACCACCCCCATCAGCACACTGCAGGCCCTCCTAAGAATCTTGAGTGTGAGCCCAAATAGCAAAGGAAGGAGAGAGGAGACAGGAAAGAAGAAAAGGGAGAAGGGAGGAAAAACAGCAATGAAAGCCAGTCCTCAGTTTAACTTAGACCCTCTACCGAGAGATTTTGAATTAGAAAATGAAATGTTTAAAAAGGAAAATAAAACTGTCACATAAAGCTTTAGAACACTTTCATGCAAATTAATGGGTTTAGCATAACTTGGACAGTCAGGTAGAAATCAGAGGGAAACAGTCAGGAGTGCTGGCTGAAGTCTTCAGCCAACTTTGGCTGGGAACCACTTTATGCCATAGTACAGTTCTCCACTCTCTCCCCAGAGCCTGACACATGGTAGGCATTCAAAATATACTTGATGGACAAATGAATGAATGATTTATGAGAATTATCACACGGCTGTTCTGTTAAGAGAATGGGGGGTTAGAGATGACCTATTCACAGATCTGGCCAGCTAAGGAGGCCCTGTTTTATTTTATTTTATTTTCCCTAGTTAAATCTCTACACAATTTGTGCAAGAGTTTCAATAGATGGAAAGACAGGGCACCTTTTGATGAAGTCTGTTCAGTTCTCCAATTATTCATCAGCATTTGGGGAGTGATCTAAGGTTTTCTGGATAATTCCCACAAATTGCAGTTATAATCCCAAAGAAGTCTTTTCCTCCCAATTTTTACCATCTGCCTCTTCTCTTTCCCTTAAGTTTTTATCACTTCTTATGCCAATCTAAGTAAGGAAAAAAAATGTGAGGTAGTGAAGCCACTTGTGTTCCTTAGAGGTGGGTAGAAGGGATAATTGTTGGGTGGGGAGAATGGGGTACAGGAAGCATCACGCCACTTTCTATCTTTTGGTGCAGTATCTCAGGGGTTAAATGTCAAACATTTGTAAAAGGTGGGAGAGAGGAGTGTTTAAACCAGAAAATCGCTATAAATCTTCCAATCCTAACATTCCGTAAAGTTGAACATGGGTCATAACAATACTGTAGTAAGATCAAGTTTTTCCTTGGACTTGTAACTGTTCTATGTGCTAGATATGAACATATGCACTCCCACCCCAAATCCTCCTTAAAGGAAGGACTTAATGCCCAGCCTGGGGACCATGATCATCGACAGCTTCCAGGTATCAATTGCTTCAGGGTTTGCTTCAGCCACAGAAAGCTGCCTCACCAGTGGCCATGCTATTCCAGGGAAGCCTGTTTCTAGTAACTGAACAAAGAGAGGTACAAAGGTATAGTCATTTTGGTCTGAAGCAAGACCCGTGAGAATCATACTTGCCCCACAGCATAGATGCCCGCCCCAGGTTGGTTGAGGCTTTATCAGGTCTGCATCACAGTTCAATTTCTCCCTCTGTCCAGTCCTGCTTTGCCTCTCCCCTTCACAGATGTTGAGCCCTGATAAACATGTTATCCCAAACTCTCCAATTCTGGAGAACACAGCCTATGATATTTTATGTCATGAGTAATGGATGAGTTCCTAAATTATTTGGAATAAACAAATGGCCTCCCAAGAGGACTATTCTGAAGAAAAATGGTGAGTGGGAGAGGTAAGCCCTATTATGTTGGTTAGAAAAAAAACTGCTTCAACATTATACATTTTAGTTTCTAAGGAAATTATTGTGACCCTCTGTTATGGGCAAAGGACAGACTCTATGGCCGAGGAGGAAAAGTTTTGATTCAGGTACTTATGCTAAATTTGTCCTGTGTTTGTCTTTTTGATGCTGAAAAGCAATGGTACATGGTAGAAGCAAAGAATGAGAAAAGTCAATGCAAATCAATCAACTGGTACAAGTTGAAGATGGATCTGCTTGTTTCATGTCAAGGAATAAGGTGAAGCTGCCATTGCTGATGAGAGGGCAGCTCAAGGAAATGTAAAGGCTGTTTCCAAGGCAATATAGAAGAGCTCTTGACTGATCTTTACTGCCTCATTTCTACAGGGAAATCAATAACGAGAATAGGACAGCCAAACAAATTTCTGAATCCATTTCTCAGAACCCACCAAGTTGTCCTAAGTTCCACACACAAAAATTCTCCTCAGGGAGAACCCCTTATGAATATCATGACCTTATTGAAGGTTGATTCTCATTTGTTGCAGTAGAAATAAAGCAGGAATTAAAAAGAACTTTGCATTGCACACAATGATAGGCACCATCTGAAATACACATTTACTTGGTTATTCAGTTTAAACCCACTTTAGAGGGTCTTACTAAATATGGAAATATCATTTATAGTTGATTATTATCAATGTTCATGGCTAATTTTATAAAATGTTGGTTAGGAAAAGAACTCCATTTTAAACCAGAGTGATAATTTATACCTCAAGTTTTTGCAAGCAGTGGAGCTTCCGAGGTTTTGGAAGTCCCCACCATTTGCTGGAGTTGAGCCAGGTGGGTATGGTGATGCTCCTGGGGAGGAGGCTGGAGGCCTGGAGCAAGCTGTGAGGCATAGGAATCCCCTGGATTGCACTGGGAGAGAATGTTCCCCTTCTTAGAGTACATTTGGAAAAGGGTATATTGCCTCTCCAAGGACAAAAGACCTGCAGGTCACTACTGAGTGACGGTTCATAGGCAGGGGACAGAGGTGCACACAGAGGGCAGATGAACTGGTCACTGCTTTTCGCTGTGCTTCACCATAAACTCCAAGCACCTGAGCACCTGGTGACTGTTTTTCTAGGCCTGGATCCCCCCTCTGGGAAGGAGAAAGCAGGGTGATGCCATTCCCCACCCACCACCACCACCAGCATGGTCAGACTTCAGAGAGCAAACAGCATTCCCAGTGGAGGCTGGAGCTACTTACACCAAACCCACACCCGTGAGCACTGCCAGTGCATATTTACTAGACAGGTGGACTGTGAGCCAGCACAGTGGGCCTCCCCCCACACCACCACAGACCACCAAATGCACCAATCACAGAAGGCTCCAAAGCATCAGCTTCAGTTCTGATGGAAATAGGACCTTTTTCTTTATTTTTGTGTTTTTTTTTTTTCCGTCGGAATCAGGTGTATATTTTTTGTCTGTTTGTTCTTTTCCTTTTCTCTTTTTTTTGGATCTGGCTTTTTTGTTTTCCAGACTTATTTTAACAAATCAAAGCACACCTAGTTAAAGATCTAAATGTTACCTACTGCAAGCAAGGAGGAACTCTGCAGAGGACTGACCTGTGGAAAAGTGCAGCCAAAACACAACAACAGAGTACACACGGCATATACCAGAAACACTTCCTGAAGTGCCAGGCCCTGGACAGTATATGGCCCCTTCTTAATACAGAATAACTCTCAGGAACAGGAAACAAGTTTCATTACACACAAAAGACATAAACCTAGACAAAATGACAAGATGGAGGAATACTCCCCAAAAGAAAGATCAAGAAGAAATCACAGCTGGGGCAGGGGGTGGGGGCTCAGTAGATTCAGCATCCGACTCTTTTTTTTTTTTAAAGATTTTATTTATTTATTTGACAGAGATAGAGACAGCCAGCGAGAGAGGGAACACAAGCAGGGGGAGTAGGAGAGGAAGAAGCAGGCTCATAGCGGAGGAGCCTGATGTGGGGCTCGATCCAAGAACCCTGGGATCACGCCCTGAGCCGAAGGCAGACGCTTAACCGCTGTGCCACCCAGGCGCCCCTCAGCATCCGACTCTTGATTTCAGCTCAGGTCATAACCTCAGGGAAGCGAGCTGCTGGAGATTTTCTCTCTTCCTCTCCCTCTTCCCCTCTCCCTGCTTATGCTCACTCTCTCTCTCTCTCAGAATAAATAAGAAAAAAAAAAAGAAAGAAAGAAAGAAAGAAAGAAAAGAAAGAAAGAAAGAAAGAAAGAAAGAAAGGAAAGAAAGAAAGAAGGGAGTCAGCTATTTACTCAAAACAGATATAAGCAATTATCTGAACAAGAATTTAGAACAACAGTCATAAGAAAGAAGGATACAAGACACCAGAGTAACCCTTGCTGCAGAGATAAAAGACCTGAAAACTAGTCAGGCTGAAATAAAAAATGCTATACCTGAGATGCAAAACCAACTGGGTGTAATCACAATGAGATGGAAGAAGCAGAGGAATGTATAGGTGATACAGAAGATAAAATTATGGAAAATAATGAAGCTGAAAAGAAGAGGGAAAGAAAACTATTAGATCAAGAATGTAGACTCAGGGAACTCAGTAATTCCATAAAGCACAATATCATAGGAGTCCCAGAAGAAGAAGAGTGGGGGGAAAGGGGCATCAGGTTTATTTGAACAAATTACATCTGAGAACTACCCTAATCTGGGAAAGGAAACAGGCATGCAAGTCCAAGAGGCACAAAAAACTCCCTTCATTTTTTTAATAATAATTTTTATTATATTATGTTAGTCACCATACAGTATATCCCTAGTCAAAAAACTCCCTTCAAAATCAACAAAAACAGGTCAACATCAAGACATATCATAATGAAACTTGCAAAATAGTTAAATGTCTATACTACCCAGAGCAATCTACACATTCAATGCAATCCATATCAAAAAACCAACAGCATTTTTCACAGAGCTAGAACAAACAATTTCAAAATTTGCATGGAACCAGAAAAGACCCCAAATAGCCGAAGGAATGTTGAAAAGAAAACCAAAGCTGAAGGCATCACAATTCTGGACTTCAAGCTGTCTTACAAAGCTGTAATCATCAAAACAGTATGGTACTGACACAAAAGCAGACACATGTATCAATGGAACAGAATAGAGAACCAAGAAATGGACCCAAAACTATATGGTCAACTAGTCTTCAACAAAGCAGGAAAGAATATCCAATGGAAAAAAGACAGTCTCTTCAACAAATGGTTTTGGGAAAACTAGACGGCAACATTCAGAAGAATCAAACTGGACCACTTTCTTAAACCATACACAAAAATAAATTTAAAATGGATGAAACACCCAAACACGAGACAGGAAACCATCAAAATCTTAGAGGAGGACATGGTCAGCAACCTCTTTGACCTCAGCTGTCACAATTTTTGACTAGACATGTCTCCAGAGGCAAGGAAAACAAAAGCAAAAATGAACTATTGGGACTTCATCAAGATAAAAACTTCTGCACAGCGAAGGAAACAATCAACAAAACAAAAAGGCAACCTACAGAATGGGAGTAGATATTTGTAAATGACATTGGATAAAGAGCTTATCAAACTCAGCACCCAAAAAATAAATAATCCAGTTAAGAAATGGGCAGAAGACACGAACAGACACTTCTCCAAAGAAGACATACAAATGGCTAACAGAGACATGAAAAAATGCTCAACATCACTCGGCATCAGGGAAATACAGATCAAAACCACAACGAGATACCACCTCACACCTGTTAGAATGGCTAAAATTATCAATTCAGGAAACAACAGATGTTGGCAAGGATGCAGAGAAAGGGGAACTCTCTTACACTCTTGGTGGCAATGCAAACTGGTACGGCCATTTTGGAAAACAGTATGGAGATTCCTCAAAAACTTAAAAAAAGAGGATGCCTGGGTGGTTCAGTTGGTTAAGCAGATGCCTTCGGCTCACGCCAGGATCCCAGGGTCCTGGGATTGAGTCCCACATCCCTGCTGAGCAAGGAGCCTGCTTCTCCCTCTGCTTGCCACTACCCCTGCCTGTGCTCACGTGCACATGCTCTTGCTCTCTCTGACAAATAAATAAATAAAATCTTACTTTAAAAAAGTTAAAAATAGAACTACCCTATGGCTCAGCAATTGCACTACTAGGTATTTACCCAAATGATACAAAAACACTAATTCAAAGGGATACATGTACCCCAATATTTACATTAGCACTGTCAACAATAGCCAAATTATGGAAAGAAACCAAATGTCCATCAACTGATGAATGGATAAAGAAGATGTGGTATATATATACAATGGAATATTACTCAACCATCAAGAGGAATGAAATCTTTCCATTTGCAACAATGTGGAGGGAACTAGAGTGTACTATGCTAGGCAAAATAAGTCAGTTACAGAAAGATAAATACTATATGATTTCACTCATGTGGAATTTAAAAAACAAAACAGATGAACATAGGGGAAGAGAAGGAAAAATAAAATAATATGAAAACAGAGAGGGAGGCAAACCATAAGAGACTCTTAACTATAGAGAACAAACTGAGGATTGCTAGAGGGGAGGTAGGTAGGGGAATGGGCTAAATGAGGAATGGGCATTAAGGACAGCACTTGTTGTGATGAGCACTGTGCATTATAAGGAAGTGATGAATCACTAAATTCTATTCCTAAAACCAACACTATATCATATGATAACTAACTTGAATTTAAATAAAAACTTAGAAAAAATTATTAATAAATAATAAATAAATAAAAACAAAATAGAAAAAATGCTGCAATGTTAAACTTTAATTAAACATTGCAATGAACTCATGACTTTTAAAAATATATTCCTATCTCTGTCCACGGAAAAGAGTCAGAAAGCAAGAACAGTCTAGTAGGAATGAAGATATCTAGCCCCTAGGTCTTGATTTCTAATTCCTCACTAATATATAAACTGGAATTCCTTGCAAAAATGTAGCTGATTTTAGGTCTTGAACAAAAAAATGTACAAGGCAAGACAAGACAAGGGCATCTTGTTATGTCAAAAAATGTAAGAAAGCACTCAAAGACTAAAAGTCATAACAAAAAGATCCGGAGGCCAGCTTGAAGAGGCTGTGTCCACTGGCCTCTGAAACAAATGCATAACTCAAAAAGAATAATGACTGTAATGGTTGAAATGCACAGAATAAATAAGTATCCATGAACCCATAATTAAACTCAAGAAAAAAGACAAAGGAGTGAAAAAAAGAAATTTCTTATTTCATAACAAATGTAAAACTAATCATGGAAATCAGAATCTTATGCATTTCTACCCTTACTGTAAAAATTGATTTGGGATCCTCAATGAACCCTAAAACCACTGAGTAAAAAATTGTCTTTTGGTACCAAGTCTTTCCCCACAGATTACTTACAAATTCCAAAGCAAAATACATATCTTTATAGTACAGCAGCCTATTAATTACCGCCTTAACTAAGTGGCCAACCTTGAGTTTCTAACAGCAAGACAACCTGACCTTCAGTGTCTCATCATATAATGCAATATATAATACGTGGAAATATTCTTGCCAAAATATTTAACCTGAATCTAATCAAGGTTATAGACCTAACTTACAATTTATAGACAATATAGGAGATAGCAGCACAAGTTCAATAACACTATAAGGGAGCAATCAGAAAAATCCAGAATTTGGGAGTTATGTTTACATGACAAAAAGCCTGAACTCTTTAGAAGTCAATGACAACAACAAAAAAATAAATGTTCTAGAATAAGAAATACTAAATATCCATAACAACCGAATACAATGCACAAATCTCAATTACATCATGATTCAAAAAAATAAAGATATAAATGACATTCTTGGGATAGTTGGAAAAATTGGACTGGATATTAAATATTGGACTGGATATTAGATATTTATTATTTAATGTAACAGATATGGATAAGGATTCAATATTAAATATTATAGAACTATTGTTCATGTAGATAACAGTATTATATATATTAGGAGAATGTTCTTATTCTTAAAGTGATGCCTGTGGATGTACATAGGAGTGATTTATGACATCTGCATCTTACTTTCAAGTGGTTCCACCACAAATTCAAAGCAGAAAGGAATAAGGAAAATATGACAAAATGTTAACAATTGTTGCATATAAGTAGAGGGTGTATTGCTATTCACTGAAATTCTTTCAACTTTTCTGGTGCTTAAAGTTTTTCAAAATAAACAGATGCGAAAGAAAACATGGAATTCCATGATGTAATGAGTCCTTGCTAAGAATTACAAGCTACAATCTCTAGTTACCCCTTTTTCTTCCTTCTGAACTTATTATAGATTCAAGACATAACATTGATGACTGAAAGAACTTACGTTTAGAAGGATGCATGGACGGGGTGCCTGGTTGGGTCAGCTCACTCTTGATCTCAGCTCAGGGCTTGACCTCTAGGTCGCAAGTTCAAGCTCCACATTGAGCTCCAACCGGGACGTGGAGCCTACTTAAAAAAAAAAAAATAGGTGGGTGCACGGTTTAGGCCTCAGCTATAAAGATTTTAGAAAAACTTCATTTTCTCAAGTAGTCCCCAAAATTATACCATTCAAGAAATGTATGGATTCCTTTAAACTTGAACCAGTTTCAGATATTCCTTTATTCATTGAATCAGCTTAAGCACTTGTTAAAGTTTGAGGAAGCATTTGTCTCTTGCCAGTATCAAATGAGATATTGGATTGTATCTCTGAGCAATCTGCAGTTTCTATAAATACTTGATAAGATCTACTTTCTCTATTAAAAATAGAAAATCATTTGGACTTTGCCAGAAAAAAATATCTTCTTTCTATTCAAAAAGAAACAAACATCTTCCCTGCTTACTTTGTTTTCTAGATTCTACTACTTTTTTTTAGATTTTATGTATTTATTTGAGACAGAGAGAAAGCATGAGTGGGCGGGGGGGGGAAGGCAGAGGGAGAGGGATAAGAACACTCCCCACTGAGCAGGGAGCCCAATAAGGGGCTCCATCCCAGGACTCTGAGATCATGACCTGAGCCAAAGGCAGACACTTAACCAACTGACCCACCCAAAGGCCCCTAAATTCTACTACATTAACATTAAGTGAATTTATATCATGCAAAGGACCTTGAGTATTTCCGCTTCACATCTTACAGATAAAGACACAGGTCAGCAGAGCTTAAGTGATTTGTGCAGGGTCATATAGCTAAGTAGCGGCAAATTATGACTGGATCCAAAGTTTTTTACTTCTAGTTAAAATACAAAGATTTCTACACAATATTGCTCTAACGCTTATTTACTGTGATCTTGGCCAAGTTGCTTAAACTCTCTAAGCCCGGGTGGTACTAATAGTATGGCAGCTGCTTCAGGTGTCCAGCCTCACAGCCCCTTAGCCCAACTCTGATTTTAGACAGCTGTGATGTACACTTCTGTGGGAGGTTAAGGTCATCTTAGGCTGAGTTTTCCACCTCAAACATCCACTACCTATCCTTTCTATCCATCCTCTTCTCTCTTTTTCTTCTGCATCCAAAGAGAAAAGGAGGGTCTCTCAGAAGTCAAGCAAGATCTGGCTATTTACATTTCTGAGGTTTATTCTTAAAATGCAGAAATTCTAGAACAAGTTTCAAACACATATTTTAAACTGTAGATGAACAAACATCTTATTTCAATTGCATCCAAGTATTTTTGTACCTAAATGAATAAATTTATTTGAAAATAACATCAAAAATCTGAATGTGAGGTCTTTTATGCATATGAGACTAAGGCAAAAAATTCCACCTAATCCAAAGATCTATAGCCTGGGTTCTATTGAAGGATACCTACAGTTCTTCCTCTCTTTTCCACCTCAGCCCTGAGAAGGAAATGAGTAACACTCTGTTATTTTATTATGGGTGTTAGAATGCACTGTATCCCACTTTCCTTCCCCAAATCACGCCTTGCCAAGATCCCTCTCTATTAATAGTAGACCCAATTACAATCAATCCTCATCATTCACAGAATCCATATTTGCAAATTCATCTACTCACTAAATTTATTTGCAATACCCAAATCAGTATTCAAGGCCCTTTGGGGGTCATTCATGGACACACATAGAACCATAAAAAATTTGAAACATATCATGGGCTGGTTCTTAGCTAAGGTTGAACAAGGCACTCCCCTGATTCTTATTTTAGCTCTCATACTAGAGAAAAATTGGCAAAACAAAAAGCTTGTTCTTTGAAAAGATCAATAAATTTAAAAACCAGACAAATTGAGGAAGCAAGAAGAAAAACACAAATTACTAATATCAGGAATGAAAGAAGGGATATTACTATAAATTCTATGGACATTAAGGATAATTGGAAAATGTAAATGAACAACTTTATGCCAAAATTCCAACAACTTAGATGACATGGAAAAAATTTCTTGAGATAAACAAACTACCAAAGCTCATTCAAGAAGAAATACATGATTTGAATAGCCTACATCCCTTAGTGAAATTTAACCCATAGTTTAAAACTTTTCTGGGAAAAAAAAGCACCAAGCTTAGATGGTTTCAGTGGTGAATTCTATTGAACATTTAAAAAATTAAACTCTTGAAGAAAATATGAGGAGGAACCTCTCCTCAAGTCATCTGATGAGGCCAACAGTAACTTTATACCAAAACCAGACAAAGAAATAATAAGAAAGAACAACTTCAAATATCACTCATGAACATATCTACCATTTTTGCTAAAATTATAAATTCTCATACATTGCTAATAGGAATATAGGATAGTACAGCTATTTTGGAAAATAGTTTGGTAGTTTGTTAGATAAAATTATATGTGTGTGTGTGTGTGTGTGTGTATCACATTGTTCATCAATTCTATTTCTAGGTAATAGCCAAGAAAACTGAAAACATGTTTCTAAAGGTTTCTAAACATGTGAATGTTCATAGCAGCTTTATTTCACTAGAGTCAAAAACTGGAAATAATTCAAATCTTCATTAAGTATATGGATAATGAAGACACAATAGTCCAAAGTTTCTGGATGCAACAAAAGCAGTTCTAAGAGGAAAGTTCATAGCAATACAGGACTACCTCAAGAAGCAAGAAAAATCTCAAATAAACAACCTAACCTTGTACCTAAAGGAGTAGACAAAGAACAACAAACAAAACCTAAAACCAGCAGAAGGGAAGAAATAATAAAGATTAGAACAGAAATAAATGATAAAACTAAAAAAAAATAGAACAGGTCAATGAAACTGGGAGCTGGTTCCTCGAAAAAATTAATGAAATTAATAAACCTCTAGCTGGACTTATCAAGAAAAAAGGAAAAAAGAATCAAATAAATAAAATCACATGTGAGAGAAGACAAATAACAACCAACACCACAGAAATACAAACAATCGTAAGAGAATATTATGAAAAACTATATGCCAACAAATTGGACAATTTACAAGAAATGGATAAAAACCTAGAAACATATAGACTCCCAAAACTAAAATAAGAGGAAATAGAAAATTTGAACAGACTGATAACCAGCAACGAAATTGAGTCAGTAACCAAAAAATTCCTAATAAAAGTCCCAGAGCATATGGCTTCACAGGTGAATTCTACCAAACATTTAAAGAAGAGTTAATACCTATTCTTCTTAAACTACTCCAAGAAATATAAAAGAAAGGAAAACTTCCAAATTCATTCAGTGAGGCCAGCACTACCCTGATACCAAAACCAGATAAAGATACCATTAAAAAAGAGAACTATAGACCAACATCCCTGATGAACATAGATGTAAAAATTCCCAATAAAATACTAACAAACTGAATTCAAAAATATATTTTAAAAAGTACAACATTCATTCTCAATAAAAACCCTCAACAAGGTAGGTTTAGAGGGAACATACCTCAACATAATAAAGCCATTATGTGACAAACCCACAGCAAATATCATACTCAATGGGGAAACACTGAGAGTTTTTCCCCCTAAGATCAGGAACAAAACAAGAATGAACACTCTCACCACTCTTATTCAACATAGACCTGGAGGTCCTAGCTACAGCAATTAGACAAGAAAAAGGAATAAAAGCATCCAAATTGGTAAGGAAAAAGTAAAATTTTCACTATTTGCAGATGACATGATACTCTAAATAGAAAACCCTAAAGACTCTACCAAAAAAGTACTAATTGATCAACGAATTTGGTAAGGTCACAGGACACAAAATCCATGCACAAAAACCTGTTGCATTTCTCTACAACAATAATGAAGCAAAAGAAAGAGAAATTTAGAAAACAATCCCATTTACACCGCACTCAAAATAATAAGATACCTGGGAATAAACCTAACCAAAGAAGGAAAAGACCCGTACTCTGAAAACAATAAAAAACTGATGAAAGAAATTCAAGACAACACAAAGAAATGGGAAGATATTCCATGCTCATGTATTGGAAGAACAAATATTGCTAAAATGTCTATACTACCCAAAGCAATCTACCCTTTTAATGCAATCCTTATCAAATACCAACAGCATTTTTCACAGACAGAGCAAGAACAAACAATTCTAAAATTTGTATGGAACCACAAAAGACCCCAAATAGCCCAAATAACCTTGAAAAAGAAAAGCGAAGAGGGAGGCATCACAATTCTGGACTTTAAGTTATAGTACAAAGCTACGGTCATCAAAACAGTATGTTACTGCCACAAAAATAGACACATAGAGGGACACCTTGGTGGCTCAGTCAGTTAAGCATCTGCCTTCAGCCCAGGTCATGATCCTGGGGTCCTGGGACTAAGACCTATGTTAGGCACCCTGCTCAATGGGGAGTCTGCTTCTCTCCCACCCTCTGCCCCTCCCCCCTCTTTTGTGCTCTCTCTCTCTCAGATAAATAAAATCTTTTTAAAAATAGAGCTTTAAAAATGCCCTGCCAACCCTTTCTCTCATGCCAGGTCTGTGTAGACAGGTCTGACGTAATTCTGATATTTTTGCCCCTGTACATGAGAAATTTCTTCCCCCAGCCGCTTTCAATACTGTATCCTTGGATCTAATATTTGCGAATTGCACTATGACGTGACGTGGTGTACGTTTGTCATGGTTGAACTTGGGAGGGGTCCACTCCGCCTCTTGGACATGAATGCTTGTTTCCTTTGCTAGATTAGGGAAGTTTTCAGCTACAATTTGTTCAAATATCTCTTCTAGACCTCTGTTTTTCTCCACCCCCTCAGGGATGCTGATGATTCTGACATTGGAATGTTTCATTGAGTCAGTAATCTCCTGTGATATACATTCTTGGGATTGGATTTTTTTGAGCCAAGTTTCTGTTTTAACTTTCTCTTCTACCATCCCATCCTCCAATTCACTAATTCATTCTTCTGCCTCATTTACCCTGGCCGTCAGAGCATCTAGTTTTGTTTTGTTTTTTTTTTTAAGATTTTATTTATTTATTTGACAGAGAGATAGCCAGCGAGAGAGGGAACACAGCAGGGGAGTGGGAGGGGAAGAAGCAGGCTCCCAGCAGAGGAGCCTGATGTGGGACTCGATCCAGGAATGCCGGGATCACGCCCTGAGCCGAAGGCAGACGCTTAACGACTGCACTACCCAGGCGCCCCAGAGCATCTAACTTTGACTACATTTGATTCATAGCATTTTTAGATTTCTGCCAGATTTGCTCTCATTTCTGCCCCTAGAGATTCTATATTCTTGTTAATATTTTTGTTAATATTTTTTTCAAGCCTACACATCATCTTGACCGTTGTTGCTCCAAACTCCATTTCTGACAATTTGGTTATATCCATATCCATCAGTTCTGTGGCAGAGGCCACAGACTCCTTATCTTTTCTTTGCTGGGGGGGATTTCTCCTCCTCATCATTCTGATGAGGAGAGGTTCTGGGGTTGCCCAGAGCCCAAATTATTGACAAGGACCCAGACTCGATACACAAGAAACAAATAAATCAAAAAATGGGCAGAAGATATGAACAGACACTTTTCCAATGAAGACATGTAACTGGCTGACACATGAAAAAATGTTCAAAATCATTAGCCATCAGGGAAATTCAAATCAAAACCACATTGAGATACCACCTTAAGCCAGTTAGAATGGCAAATACACAAGGCATGAAACAACAAATGTTGGAGAGGATGTGGAGAAAGGGGATCACTCCTACATTGTTGGTGGGAATGCAAGTTGGTACAGCCACTTTGGAAAACAGTGTTGAGGTCCCTTAAAAAGTTAAAAATTGAGCTACCCTATGATCCAATCATGGCACTACTGGGTATTTACCCCAAAGATACAGACGTAGTGAAGAGAAGGGCCATATGCACCCTAATGTGCATAGCAGCATTGTCCACAATAGCTAAATCGTGGAAGGAGCTGAGATGTCCTTCAACAGATGACTGGATTAAGAAGATGTGGTCCATATATACAATAGAATATTACTCAGCCATCAAAAAGAATGATTTCTCAACATTTGCTGCAACATGGACGGGACTGGAGGAGATAATGCTAAGTGAAATAAGTCAAGCAGAGAAAGACAATTATCATATGGTTTCACTCATTTATGGCACATAAGAAATAGGAAGATCAGTAGGAGAAGAAAGGGAAGAAGAAAGGGGGGATATACAGAGGAGGGAATGAACCATGAGAGACTATGGACTCTGGGAAACAAACTGAGGGCTTCAGAGGGGAGGGGGGTGGGGGA
>NC_048222.1:51418360-51448524 GCF_002007445.2 Ailuropoda melanoleuca | reverse complement strand
CCTTTTTCAGCCGGTCCCCTGAGTTGAGCTGGATAGGTACCAGACCAGCGGAACATCCACGGAATCAGCCTGAGACGCAGGAAGATAACATCTGGATCTCTACAAATGAACATCTCCAGCACTGAGTATCTAGGTACGAAGCAGGGAGCCATGAAACCGCGCACAGATAGCGGAAGCTAAACAGAAGGGGGAGGGAGCCGCCGTGTCAGGGCGCCGGGAAGCGGTAGCCACCTGCAAGGGGGAGTGGACAGACCGCGGACCCGCACGCTTGAGACAGCAGGCTGAGAAGGGAGCTCCGGGAGCGCACGCGGGACGGCTGGCGGTTGGCGGGCCACCTGCACGGGGGAGCAGGCAGACTCGCGGACGGCACCCGCGAGACAGCAGACTTAGAACGCGAGCTCCAGGAGCGCGCGCGCAGGGCAGCTAGCGGGCCACCTGCACTGGGGAGCGGGCAGACTCACGGTCAGCACTCTGGAAACGGCAGACTGAGTCCGTGAGCCGGGAGCGTGCACCACCAAGCATCTCACGGAGCTCCGGAGCTCCGGTGTGCTCACTGGATCGAGGCTGAGACCGGGAGCTCCGGGAGCGTCCGCGGGGCGGCTGGCGGCTGGAGGGCCACCTGCACGGGGGAGCAGGCGGACTCGCGGTCAGCACCCGTGAGACACCAGACTGAGACGGGGAGCTCCGGGAGCCCGCGCGGGGCGGCTGGCGGCGGGCGGGGTTGGAAACACAAAGGACAGAGACGTGCCGGCCCTGGAAGTGAGGGCTGGGACGCCGGGTGTGGGGCGCACAGCCCGGGATGCTGCAGGGTTGAGCAGCACCAANTGGCCTCGGCCACAGAATTAATACATATGGATGTATCCCAATTATCAGAAATGGAATTCAGAGCAACAATGGTCAAGATGATGAGTAAACTTGAAAAAAGCATCAGAGAAAGCGTTGCTGAGAATATAGAATCCCTAAGGGCAGAAATGAGAGCGAATCTGACAGAAATTAAAAACTCAGTGGGCCAAATACAGTCAAAACTAGAGGCTCTGACGGCCAGGGTCACCGAGGCAGAGGAACGCGTTAGCGAATTGGAGGATGGGTTAGTAGAAGAAAAAACGAAAATAGAAGCTGGTCTTAAAAAAATCCACGCCCACGAATGTAGATTACGGGAGATTACTGACTCTATGAAACGATCCAATGTCAGAATCATCGGCATCCCTGAAGGGGTGGAGAAAAACAGAGGTCTAGAAGAGATATTTGAACAAATTGTAGCTGAAAACTTCCCTAATCTAGCAAGGGAAACAAGCATTCGTGTCCAAGAGGCAGAGAGGACCCCATCCAAGCTCAACCAGGACAAACCTACGCCACGGCATGTCATAGTGCAATTCGCAAATATTAGATCCAAGGATACAGTATTGAAAGCGGCCAGGGCAAAGAAATTTCTCACGTACCAAGGCAAAGGTATCAGGATTACGTCAGACCTGTCTACAGAGACCTGGAATGAGAGAAAGGCTTGGGGGGGCATTTTTAAAGCTCTTTCAGAGAAAAACATGCAGCCAAGGATCCTTTATCCAGCAAAGCTGTCATTCAGAATTGATGGAGAAATAAAGACGTTCCAAAATCGCCAATCATTAACCAATTTCGTAACCACGAAACCAGCCCTACAGGAGATATTAAGGGGGGCTCTATAAAGGTAAAAAGGCCCCAAGAGTGATACAGAGCAGCAAGTCACAACCGATACAAAGACTTTAAAGAGAAATGGCATCATTAAAATCATATCTGTCAATAATCTCTATCAATCTAAATGGCTTAAACTCTCCCATAAAACGCCACAGGGTTGCAGATTGGATAAAAAGACATGACCCATCCATTTGCTGTCTACAAGAGACTCATTTTGAACCCAAAGATGCATTCAGACTTAGAGTAAGGGGATGGAGTACCATCTTCCACGCAAATGGACCTCAAAAGAAAGCTGGAGTAGCAATTCTCATATCAGATAGACTGGATTTTAAACTAGAGGCCATAGAGAGAGATACAGAAGGGCACTATATTATTCTTAAAGGAAGTATTCAACAAGTGGATATGACAATTATTAATATATATGCCCCCAACAGGGGAGCAGCAAGATACACAAGCCAACTCTTAACCAAAATAAAGA
This sequence comes from Ailuropoda melanoleuca, assembly GCF_002007445.2. Taxonomy (NCBI): domain Eukaryota; kingdom Metazoa; phylum Chordata; class Mammalia; order Carnivora; family Ursidae; genus Ailuropoda; species Ailuropoda melanoleuca. The sequence continues at coordinate 51,446,378 of NC_048222.1, read as the reverse complement.
GACATATAGATAAGAACACAGTAATAGTAGGGGACCTCAACACCCCACTATCAGAAATAGACAGAACACCCTGGCAAAAACTAAGCAAAGAATCAAAGGCTTTGAATGCCATACTCGACGAGTTGGACCTCATAGATATATATAGAACACTACACCCCAGAACCAAAGAATACTCATTCTATTCAAATGCCCATGGAACATTCTCAAGAATAGATCATGCTCTGGGACACAAAACAGGTCTCAGCCAATACCAAAAGATTGAAATTATCCCCTGCATATTCTCAGACCACAACGCTCTGAAATTGGAACTCAACCACAAGGAAAAACCTGGAAGAAACTCAAACACTTGGAGGCTAAGAACCATCCTGCTCAAGAATGACTCGATAAACCAGGAAATCAAAAAACAAATTAAACAATTTATGGAGACCAACGAGAATGAATACACAACGGTCCAAAACCTATGGGATACTGCAAAGGCAGTCCTAAGGGGGAAATACATAGCCATCCAAGCCTCACTCAAAAGAATAGAAAAATCTAAAATGCAGTTTCTATATTCTCACCTCAAGAAACTGGAACAGCAACAGAGGGACAGGCCTAACCCACTGACAAGGAAGGAGTTGACCAAGATTAGAGCAGAAATCAATGAATTAGAGACCAGAACCACAGTAGAGCAGATCAACAGGACTAGAAGCTGGTTCTTTGAGAGAATCCATAAAATTGATAGACCACTGGCAAAACTTGTCCAAAAACAAAGAGAAAGGACTGAGATTATTAAAATTATGACTGAAAAGGGAGAGGTCACGACCAGCACCATTGAAATTGCAAGGATTATTAGAAACTTTTATCAACAGCTATATGCCAAAAAACTAAACAATCTGGAAGAGATGGAGGCCTTCCTGGAAACCTATAAACTACCAAGACTGAAACAGGAAGAAATAGATTTCTTAAATAGGCCAATTAACTATGAAGAAATTGAGTCAGTGATAAACAACCTTCCAAATAATAAAACTCCAGGCCCAGACGGTTTTCCTGGGGAATTCTACCAAACATTCAAAGAAGAAATAATACCTATTCTCCTAAAGCTATTTCAAAAAATAGAAACAGAAGGAAAGCTACCAAACTCATTCTATGAGGCTAATATTACCTTGATCCCCAAACCAGGCAAAGACCCCCTCAAAAAGGAGAATTACAGACCGATTTCTCTAATGAATATGGATGCCAAAATCCTCAACAAGATCCTTGCTAATAGAATCCAACAGTACATTAAAAGGATTATCCATCATGACCAAGTGGGATTCATACCTGGGATGCAAGCATGGTTCAACACTCGCAAATCAATCAATGTGATACATCATATCAACAAGAAAAGACTCAAGAACCATATGATCCTCTCAATTGATGCAGAAAAAGCATTTGACAAAATACAGCATCCTTTCCTGATTAAAACCCTTCAGAGTGTAGGAATAGAGGGTACATTTCTCAATCTCATAAAAGCCATCTATGAAAAGCCTACTGCAAGCATTATTCTCAATGGGGAAAAGCTGGAAGCCTTTCCCTTAAGATCAGGAACACGACAAGGATGCCCACTCTCGCCACTATTATTCAACATAGTACTAGAAGTCCTTGCAACAGCAATCAGAAGACAAAAAGGGATCAAAGGTATCCAAATCGGCAAAGAAGAAGTCAAACTGTCTCTCTTTGCAGATGACATGATACTCTATATGGAAAACCCAAAGGAATCCACTCCCAAACTATTAGAAGTTATAGAACAATTCAGTAAGGTGGCAGGATACAAAATCAATGCCCAGAAATCAGTTGCATTTCTATACACGAATAACGAGACTGAAGAAAGAGAAATTAGGGAATCCATCCCATTTACAATAACACCAAAAACCATGCGTTACCTTGGAATTAACTTAACCAGAGACGTAAAGGACCTATATGCTAGAAACTATAGATCACTTTTGAAAGATATTGAGGAAGACATAAAAAGATGGAAAAATATTCCATGCTCATGGATTGGAAGAATTAACATAGTTAAAATGTCCATACTACCCAGAGCAATCTACACTTTCAATGCTATCCCGATCAAAATACCGAGGACATTTTTCAAAGAACTGGAACAAATAGTCCTTAAATTTGTATGGAACCAGAAAAGGCCCCGAATCTCCAAGGAACTGTTGAAAAGGAAAAACAAAGCTGGGGGCATCACAATGCCGGATTTCGAGCTGTACTACAAAGCTGTGATCACAAAGACAGCATGGTACTGGCACAAAAACAGACACATCGACCAATGGAACAGAATAGAGAACCCAGAAATGGACCCTCGGCTCTTTGGGCAACTAATCTTTGATAAAGCAGGAAAAAACATCCGGTGGAAAAAAGACAGTCTCTTCAATAAATGGTGCTGGGAAAATTGGACAGCTACATGCAAAAGAATGAAACTTGACCACTCTCTCACACCATACACAAAAATAAACTCCAAATGGATGAAAGACCTCAATGTGAGACAGGAATCCATCAAAATTCTAGAGGAGAACATAGGCAACAACTTCTATGACATCGGCCAGAGCAACCTTTTTCACGACACATCTCCAAAGGCAAGAGAAATAAAAGATAAAATGAACTTATGGGACTTTATCAGGATAAAGAGCTTCTGCACAGCCAAGGAAACAGTCAAAAAAACTAAGAGACAGCCCACGGAATGGGAGAATATATTTGCAAAGGACACCACAGATAAAGGACTGGTATCCAAGATCTACAAAGAACTTCTCAAACTCAATACACGAGAAACAAATAAACAAATCATAAAATGGGCAGAAGATATGAACAGACACTTTTCCAATGAAGACATACAAATGGCTAACAGACACATGAAAAAATGTTCAAAATCATTAGCCATCAGGGAAATTCAAATCAAAACCACACTGAGATACCACCTTACGCCAGTTAGAATGGCAAAGATAGACAAGGCAAGAAACAACAATTGTTGGAGAGGATGTGGAGAAAGGGGATCCCTCCTACATTGTTGGTGGGAATGCAAGTTGGTACAGCCACTCTGGAAAACAGTGTGGAGGTCCCTTAAAAAGTTAAAAATTGAACTACCCTATGACCCAGCCATTGCACTACTGGGTGTTTACCCCAAAGATACAGACGTAGTAAAGAGAAGGGCCATATGCACCCCAATGTTCATAGCTGCATTGTCCACAATAGCCAAATCATGGAAGGAGCCGAGATGCCCTTCAACAGATGACTGGATTAAGAAGCTGTGGTCCATATATACAATGGAATATTACTCAGCTATCAGAAAGAACGAATTCTCAACATTTGCTGCAACATGGACGGCACTGGAGGAGATAATGCTAAGTGAAATAAGTCAAGCAGAGAAAGACAATTATCATATGATTTCTCTCATCTATGGAACATAAGAACTAGGATGATCGGTAGGGGAAGAAAGGGATAAAGAAAAGGGGGGTAATCAGAAGGGGGAATGAAACATGAGAGACTATGGACTATGAGAAACAAACTGAAGACTTCAGAGGGGAGGGGGTGGGGGAATGGGATAGACTGGTGATGGGTAGTAAGGAGGGCACGTTATTGCATGGTGCACTGGGTGTTATACGCAACTAATGAAGCATCAAACTTTACATCGGAATCCGGGATGTACTGTATGGTGATTAACATAATATAATAAAAAAAAAAATTAAAAAAAATTATTTAAAAAAATAAAAAATAAAGTAAAATAAAAAATAGACACATATATCAATAGAGCAGAACAGAAAATCCAGAAATAAATTCACAATTATATAGTCAATTAATCTTCGATGAAGCAGGAAAGAATACCCAATGGAAAAAAGACAGTCTCTTCAACAAACGATTTGGGAAAACTAGATAGCAACATGCAGAAAAATGAAACTGGACCACTTTCTTACACCATACACAAAAATAAATTCAAAATGCATTAAAGACCTAAATGTGAGACCTGAAACCATAAAAATCCTAGAAGAGAATACAGGCAGTAACTTTTTTGACATTAGCTGTAGTAACTATTTTCTAGATATGTCTCCTGTGGCTAGGGAAACAAAAGCAAAAATAAACTATAGGGACTACATCAAAATAAAATCTTCTTTACAGCAAAAGAAACAATGAACCAAATTAAAAGGCAACCTATGGAATGGGAGAAGACATTTGCAAATGACATAACCAATAAAGGGTTAGTATCCAAAATATATAAAGAATTTACAAAACTGAGCACCCAAAAAACAAATGATTCAATTTTAAAATAGGCAGAATACATGAATAGACATTTCTCCAAAGAAAACATACAGATGGCCAACAGGCACATGAAAAGATGCTCAACATCACTCATCATCAGGGAAACACAAATCAAAACTACAATGAGATATCATCTTGCACCTGTCAGAATGGTTAAATAAAAACACAAGAAACAATAGATGTCAGTGAGGATGTGGAAAGAGGGGAAATCTCTTGCACTGTTGTGGGATTGCAAACTGGTACAGCCACTATGGAAAACAGTATGGAGATTCCTCAAAAAGTTAAAAATGGAACAACCCTATGATCCAGCAATCACACTACTGGGTATTTACCTCAAAAATACAGAAACACTAATTCAAAGGGATATATGTACCCCTACGTTTACTGCAGAATTATTTACAATAGGCAAGATATGGAAGTAGCCCATGAAATAATGCTACGTGAAATAAGTCAGACAGAGAAAGACAAATACTGTATGATTTCACTTATATGTGGAATTTAAAAAACAAAACAAAGGAAAAAGATGAGAGAGAGAAAGAATCAAACAAGAAACGGATTTTTAATTACAGAGAACAATCAGATGGCTGTCAGAGGGGAAGGGCATGGAGGATGGATAAATGGGTGATGGAAATTAAGGAGTGCACTTCTGATGAACACAGGGTGATGTATGGAACTGTTTAATTACTATGTCATACACCTGAAACTAATATAACACTGTATGTTAACTAACTGGAATTATAATGAAAACTTATTTAAAAAAAACAAGTAAATATATAAACAAGTTAAGGTACGTCATACAATGGTATACCACTCAGCAATAAAAAGAATACATGTACTAATATATGCAACCACTTGGATAAATATCCAAAGCATTATGCTAAAGAATAAAGCCCAACCAAAAAAATATATATTTTTTTTATTATTTCAGTTACATGGCATTCTAGAAAAAATAAAACTATAGGGATAGAAATCAGATCAGTGGTTACAGGGACTTGGAAGTAGGAAAGACTACAAAGGGGCAAAAGAAACTTTGATATAGTGGAAATCCATTATAACTTAATAGTGGTGGTTTTTATATGACAACATAAATTTGGTAAGTCTCATTAAACTATAAATTTAAACATAGTGACATTTCTTGTATGCATATTATACCTCAATAACCCTGAATGAAAATAAAGTGTATAAAATACATACTTTGTCGTTTCTTAACATATTTTCTCATAAAAGGAAACATAAAGATCCCTACAAGAAACTCTGCACCTTAACCATTTTCTATTTTACATTGGCTCCATTTCTGATTTTCTTTATACTGTTAAAAGAAAAAATATACAGTTTTCACATAAAAAAAAAAGTTATGGGCATTAGAAGTTCAATATATGTATGTGCCCATAAATGAATCATATTTAGCATCTTTCTGAGATCTTTTCCTCCAAAATTCTCTTATACCATAACAAAAAAAATTTTTTTAAAGTTGCAACATTTTGTGTTATTATTTCTCCAGAAATCTGGGTTCTAGAATGCTATTTCAATTTGCACAACTCTAAGAAAGACATACTAGAATTGTATGCCAGTGCATTCCCACAACAACAAAAAATATTTCCGGTGGCTGAGATCTAGGTCAGAGGGGAACAGAGAGAGGTTTCATATATCGTATTTATTCATACTTGGGAATGCATGGTTGACAGAGGATGAGAAAAGAGTTTTAGATATGACAAAAAAAGAAACAGGAGAACAGAAACTCTGTTTCTGGCCTCTTGTAGATTTAATTATTTTCTAGAGAGAGAATCCTAACATAGGCAGTCCAACACATCTTTTCTACTCATGCTGTGACACAGCTGGCTAGGTAGGATGAAAGCATATTAATTCACTTACAAGTCCTCTTCATAATCAAATAAGAGGCTGAAAAGAATGGAAGAGGTGATACTGGGAATTCAGTATCAATACTGTTTTTCAAAATAATGCAATGGGAACCCTCTTATCTGATGTAACTGGGACCAATTGGTAAATGAAAAAAATAAAAGTCAGTAAAAAGGAACCATACAAAGTGATGTATTCATTAAAATTTTTGTTTTAACTTGAAACATATAAATCCATATCAATTCACCAATCTTTTGATGTAGGACCACGGGCTTCACTTTTAATATGATAGGAATTAAAATGGTCCGATAGCAATACTTATTAGCAACTTGCCTTTAGCAAGTCTTTCCAAAACTTTCTCTTTTTTTTTAAGATTTTATTTATTTATTTGACAGAGACAGACAGCCAGAGAGAGAGAGAACACAAGCAGGGGGTGGGAGAGGAAGAAGCAGGCTCCTAGCAGAGGAGCCTGATGTGGGGCTCGATCCTAGAACGCTGGGATCCACGCCCTGAGCGAAGGCAGACGCTTAACGACTGAGCCACCCAGGCGCCCCAAGTCTTTCCAAAACTTTCAATTGAACTTTCAGAGAAACAATTCTCTTTTCACACTTATAATTCTTTGGTTTATATAATATTTAACTAAATTACATAATTACAATAACAATAGAACTGGTATTAAGAGCTTTGGGAACAAACACAACAGACTCGTGGGAAGCATATAACTCAACTGGCAGGAACAGAGAATGCAGAAGTTTTATATAATCATTAGTAGATGTTGAAATTTATCAAAAGCTTGTGTTGCATTTATCAAGGTAATCATGAAAGAAATCTTGTTTAGTCAATTAATATAGTGAAGTACACTGATAGAATTTCTGAAGTTAACCATTCTTACTTGACCTGATATTTGTAATACACTGATGGACTTAGTTATATATGTTATTTGGGATTTTCACATGCAGGTCATAAGTAAAGCGGACCTTTAATTATCTTTCCTTATGCTGTGTTTATCTGGCGTAAGGTCATACTAGCCTAAAAAAGAAAATGAGTTTGGAAGTTTTTCTCTTTCTTTATTTATAAAACTTATATAAAACAGTAATTTTCTTTCACTGAAAATTTGGTAGAACTTTCCCATAAAGCCATCTTTGTCTAGGACTTTTGGGGATAAGGTTAACATTTCCCACACCTTGAAACCCAGACATGCTCTTTGTTCAGTGTTTCTGAATTTGTTTGCTTATTTGTTTTTCATTAGTCTGCCAGTCCCACTGACTTCCCTCTGATATCTGTGGCAATTTAGCATTGGTATGGAGAAGGAGAAAGCAACCCAGGCTGAGTGAATCTTCTTATCAGAAATCAGAAGGCTCCCAACAGGACTGGAAGGTCTTTGAACACTTACTGTTCTTGGCTAGTCAGTATTCAAATTAAAGAGCACTGTAAAAATTCACTCACCTCCCTCCTTAGTCTTATGCAAGTTTTCCCTCTATTGATGGGTTTTCCACAGCTTCGAAAACAGAGAAATTGAATGGGACATTCAAAGGTTCCAAATGTGTACTCAGAGCTATGAAAAGAAATAATAGCATAGAACCCCCCTACTCCCAGAATCCCAGTAGCAAAGACCCACTTCTATGAAAGACCCTCCTGAGATACAGACAAAAAAGATAATTCTTGACCGAAGACAGTTTTATTCCCTTCTATTAAAAGGGAGAGCCACTTAGTGCTAAACTTCAAATAGTCTCTTCCCCTTCATGTTGAACACTGGAGTTTCAGCTTTCATCTTCACATCTGAAGTTCTGATTCACTAACATTATAATGAAAATTTATAATAGTTTTTAAAGTATATGTAATCCAGGTATCAGCTGGCATTGACCTATTTCTTAATATCTAGATAAAGATAGATTTAAATCTCCGTGATATGAATTGTAGAAAAATGCAGTGGCATCCCCAGGATTTCTGCCCATTTTAGGGGGGCACAGGCGGTGATATTGTCTGATGGCTGCCTCTGCTTCTCTGCCTCTGCTGAGTGAATACTGAGATCAGAGGCCCTCTCATTATTCACTCCCAGCCAGCTCAACCATGCTCTCTCTGTCTTAGTTGTTCTTGTCCTTAATTTCCACCCAGTGCGCCCTCCAATCAAGATATTTTGAGTGAATAGAAAATATCACTGAAGGGTTCTTTTTTGGGGGGAGGAGAAATCTACATTGCAGCAACAGAAATTATTTAACAATTCAATAAAAGATATTCATGTTGCTAACAAAATGGATGGAACTAGAAGGTATTATGCTAAGTGAAATAAGTCAGTCAGAGAAAGACAAATACCGTATGATTTCACTCATATGTGGAATTTAAGAAACAAAACAAATGAACATAACTGAAGGGAAGGAAAAATAAAATAAGATGAAAATTGAGAGGGAGGCAAACCATAAGAGATGCTGAACTCTAGGAAACAAACAGGATTTCGGGAGGGGAAGTGGGTGAGGGGAAGGGATAATTGGGTAATGGACATTAAGAAGGGCACTTGATGTAATGAGCAATGGGTGTTACATGCAACTGATGAATCACTAAATTCTACCCCTGAAACTAATTATATAGATATAATTATAGTATACATAGTATATAATTATAGTATAGTATATGTACTATTATATATATAACTATACATATACTAATTATAGTATATACTATAATATAAAATATATACTACATATATATGCTAATATATATAATAATAATTATATATAATAATAATAATTGTGTATATATATACACACACACACACACACACATATATATATATGGTTAGCTCATGGTAAAGAAACTAAAAAAAGAAAAAAAAGATATACGTGTTGCTAAAGGTCTCTTGGCTATTTCCTTGACTTGGGCACAAGCCACCCTCCATATTGTTGCTTCTCTCTCCTCTTTCCCCCTTCTCTTTTGTCTCTCCCAATACCCTCAGCCCCCTCTAAATCCCTGTTTGTTTCTAAGGCACACCACTTCAGTTATCACAAGTTGGCCTTGGCTCCTGCAGACCCCCATGCCTCACTCTATGGTCTCATGTTTGCTTCAAGTAGCTTATCAAGGTATAAAAATATCTTGCTCCTCTAAACATATCTTTAACTATATTTCAAGAGGTCTCAATTAGATCAATTTCACAATTTGGATACATCTGTTCTGTGAAAGTAAGTAATATCCTTTTTTTCCCTTTCCTTCATCTTTCCATCCACTCTGTACTTTTTCCATCCATTAGTTCCCCATTTAGTGTCCTATATCCTGCCCTTGCACGTCTCCCATTTTAAAAATTAAACTATTATATAAACTTCTATGTTGCATTTTCATACTTCCTTGTTTGCACTCTGTCTAGCTAATAGGTAAATGTTAGCTGATGCTGTGTTAAATGCTTTCTTTTTCACTGGGGTATTTACATTCTAGTAGAACAGCTAGGACCTTGCCGCACTGACCAAAACAAGTAAAAATGAGGGCATCCTAATCTTGAGCACAAAGCTAAAAACAAGAGTACTCCCTTTGCATTCTTGCCTTTGGTGGTCAACATTGGGCATAAAAGGTTAGTCTTCTTATAAAAAGGAAATATGATTTCAAGGAGTATACAATTAAAAGAAAAAGTGAACACATGATATAACTTGTTTCATACTTAGAATCTCAGCATTTTAACCAAAGGCACCTTGGTTAGGTATGCAGCCCAGCTGTCTCACAACCAAGGAGAATGGTCCTTCCTCAAGAGAAGGCCTAGGAAAAAGGCTCTGCCATGAGGTATCAGAGTGTGTATTACTCCCTAGGAAGTGGGGTTTGCTCTCCATAGCACCCTCTCCCCAGCGGGTAGTTATGTCCCCTTCCTCCGAACTTACCAGTTCATTAGCTCTTCATCCACACTCCTTTACAGCACTTCCCCTTGCTAATTCTGTTACAGTTATTTACCTTTACACCTTTTCTCCCTGTTAGAAATTAATTCCCTGAGGGCTTTGGTACTTGCTTTTCCCTCAGATAAATGTTTTCCTGATCAAATGTAATCTTGTCAGAGAGTCCTTCCCTGACCAGCCTATGTAAAATTAATACATTCCCCCATCACATCTCTCTCCATTCTCCTCTTCATTTTTATTCAGAGCTCTTATCACTACTTGACATATGATATATATTTTTTATCTGTCTCCCCAGTACCTACCCAGGAATACAACTCACTGAGAAAAAGAAACTTTATTGTGTACGCAGCTCTGTTCCTAGCTTATAAAATAGGGCCTGGCATACAGTAGGCACTGACTATTCATTAAATGGATGAAAAAATCAATCATAATATCTATCTATCTACCTACCCCCCACAGTACATAGAACAAAGCCTAGCATTTCATAAGAACCTAGTAATTATTTTTAAAGGGAGGAAAGGGAAAAAATGGTGGTAGAGCATGAAAGAAGAGAGAGAAGGATGAATGGAAGGAAGAGGAAGGGAAAGAGGAAAGAAGGAAAAACGAAATGGCTAAAGAATGAATGAATAAACAGGTTCTATTTAAGCAACTTTAGGAAATTATGGGAAAGACTGAAAGTGTCATTAAAACCAACTGGTACAGGGAGGAAGGCTCAGATAGTGGCTTATTTCCTTGGAAGAGCCATTTACTGCAGAAAGACAAGATGTAAGGAAAATTACTGTAGGAAAATGCCATCCTACAGGCTGGCCAAGTGAAATATTAGATGAATTTAGGCATTAGCACTGTTTGGCCAAGAGCCACAGAGCTAATTGTTACTTGTTTGAGTCTCTTAAGACTGCACCATTAAAACCTGCATTTTTAATATAATGAATAAACATCTGTGAGCCCCTTAATTAGAAGATGGTCTAGCAAATTAAGAAAATTACTTATTTAAAAAGAAGAAATTAAGACATGGAATCAGTCCAGGAACTTATTCAACTGCCTCTCTATAGGACCAACTCATATTTTCTCCCGCCTCTTTAAACATCTTTTGGCCATAAAACCACTCCTCTTCAGACCCATCTGACTCTTCAAGCTGATAAGCCTTCATGTTCCAGCTGTTCAACCATTAGGCACATATAAAGATGGGTTTATTCCCTAATGAGCAATGGAAGGGCACTGAAGGTGCCAATGAGATAGTAAAGTACAGTGACTGAGAGCTCAGGATCTGAAGTCAGATTCCTGGATTCAGATCCTGGGTCTGTCTTATTTGATGTGACTTTGGGCAAGCTACTTATCCTCTTAACTCTCAGTTTTTAACAATAAAATATATGATAATAATACCTGGGTCATAGTGTTGTAAAAAATATGGTATATGCAAAAAATATGGTATATTGTATAAGCAAACCTAGTGTTATAATGGTATATTTAGTCTAGTTCCCAGAAAATAAGTGTTTAATGAATGTTAGTCCTTTTCTGTCTTGTTTGTATTTGTCCTTTTTTCCTCCTTTGACAGGATAAACTTCTTAAAAGAAACTATGTCTTCTTTCTCCTTGATAAGGATTCATTTTAACTAATAAAGTGTTCTAAAATAAAATGTGTGCACTCACTTTAGGGGATTCCCTTCATCCCCAATCAGTAATCTCCACTAACATTTTCCTAAAGATAGCATCCAGTTGTGAAGCTGTTAGAAAGATCTCACGAATTTGCAGGTGGTTAGTATGCACCTGTGTGTTATTTTCCGGTACTATTCTGATCCCTAACATCTCTTTGTCTATTTCTCTCTTTTTCTCAACCTTGCTCTCATTTTCTATTTCATTCCCCTACTCCAAAAAGTTACATTGGATATTTGCAATCAAACTCTTCCACTAGTTTGTTTTATACTCATACGAAATTCAAATCATATTTTCTCATAAAATACAATTGCCTAATTATGAAAGATAACGTGATTTCCCAAGGCAGGGTCTCTGGTCTCTTCACCCCTTCCACTTCCTAAAGAGTCAAAATGCTGCTGCTCTTATTAGCAGGAATGGGAAAAATGCAGGGCAGACACCTTGCTCTAGAATACTGAAGTCAAAAGGTGAGACAACAGTGCTGACATCCTTAACCTTGGTCTGCAGTTCTGACTGAACAAATCAAATATTCTTTCTTTCCCTTGTTGAACTCTAAGAAACCATTCTATTATGTCCACTAACTTCAGTCCATTCATTTGTCCTGCTTCCGTGCCCCAGATTCATCTGGGGATCACACTGTGGTAGCAAGAAAGAATCTCCCATCCACCATGGTGCCCATTTACACCACTGCAATCCAGAGACTTCCTGTAGAAGGAGAATCAAGAAAGATTAATAAAGGAGAGTGGCACCTGGGTGGCTCAGTCTGTTGAGCATGCGACTCTTGGTTTCAGCTCAGGTCACAATGTCAGGATCGTGAAATCAAGCCCCATGTCAGGCTCCATGCTCAGCGGGAGTCTGCTTGGGATCCTCTCTCCCTCTCCATTTGATCCCCCCCCAAAATAAATAAGTCAATCTTTAAAAATAAAAAAGAAAGCTTACGAAAGGAGAAGAAAAACTAATGGAAGTCTGCACATGTCAAAAAAAAAAAAAACCACCTCCCAAAAAATTGACAAACACAATGCACTGGTAAAATTACAAACTTGAGGATTCAGAAAATAAAGGCACAGTTTCTTTCTAAAGAGCAACCACATTTGGCGATTGCTGAGATAATTCTAGTTTCAATGTATTCCCTGTGGAGAAAAAAAATCTGGGTTCATCAAGCAGAAATGCTCCCTACATCTTCCATATTTAAAAACTTAGATTTACTTGAACTTTTAAGTTCACCATCTGCCAAAAGTCTAAGTCTGTTTTCTTATAAAATCAAAACCTGGGTTTCAGCTGGTGTTAATAATATATCTATATTACCCATAATTGCTTCAAGCTTCATTTTGGCATGATTAAGGGTAATCATAATCCTTTGAAAAGTTCATAGTTTATTCTGTTTAAAGCTACTGTTAGAGTTAATGCATTTTCATTTTTCTACCTTCCATTCAATTAATCTGAAATCAAATATGCATTTCTTTTGATTGCGTCAACTTTTATCTTTCATCCCATATACCAAAGTAATAAGTTTGAATGCCTAGCAGAGAGGAATAGATTTATGTATTTTGGTTACCAAATCCTATAAAAATCCTTAAAATATGCACAATGGTATCACATTTATGCAAAGGTCATATGTAAAGTAGCTTCAGCCATCTGGGTTGAAGCTAAGAACCCTTCAATTAAAAGTCAAGGTCTCTGGTACAAAAAGTAGAAGTTGCTTGTTGCTGCTGTAGCAGCCTAGTGGTCTTCTATTGCTTCTTTACTGCCAACTAGCCACAGCTGCAAGCAGCCAAAGTCAGACACTCTGCCAAAGGCGGTGGGGAGGAGGAGCTGTAGGCACCAGTACCCCCAAAGACATTCTGCTTTCAGGTATCTTCTCACACTACTAGTCTTGCCTATTTCTTTATTGTTCTGCCACTCATGACTTCCTTGGAAATGGTGACGATTTCTCAATAAGCCTTTTTTCCTACCTAAAGGTAAAACTCTTGGCTCTACTCATTTCTTATTGCACTTTCATGACAGCCCTCCCAAGCCTTCAGGAGAAGGAAGGGGCCAAAGAATGAAGTTATTGGTGTTACTGCCTACATAGTATATTTCTACAAAAATGCCAATTAATGACTCCAATCCCCTCCACCTCCCCAGCATTCAGCTTTCTTAGTTGAAGGACTGTAGTCAATTCTATCTACTGTAGATCTTACTTCCAAAACCAAACCATCTGTCATATCCCCCAAATCTTCCAAGCTTCCACCGAAAGGGAAACCTCTCTGGTTCCTGCAATCAGCTTTCCTTTACCTCTATTCTCAACCACTCCACTCAATGTCCCAGCCTCCCAAAGACAATATGCAGATTACCTAAGGCCACTGAGCCTGAAAGCCTCAGGATTTGTCTTTTTTCTTATTTCTTTTTTTAATTAATTTATTTTTTTCCTTCAATTCCATGTCCCCCTCTTCACAATACAGGCAAAGGGCCTGGGCCAGGTTGTATATGGGTGGATTTTCTCTGCCTCCTTTTTCCGTACAATCGGTGTAAGAATAGCCTGTGGTAAGAACCCTGAGGTTTTGGGCAACTCTTGCCCTAGATCTCTAAAACTGAAACCTTGCTAAGTGGCTTCAGTACACTGTGTTACCTTGTGTATCAATGAACCATGTACACCCTAGAACACAGGTCTTGTGGTAGACCTACCGCATGCAGGGCAACACCCCTCCCAGAGCATCTATAAGATACTAATATCTGCAACAACCATGCCTGAAACAGGTTTAGGGGCCCTGCGAATAAATGAAGCAGGGGGACGATTTAAGCTCCCCTGTTTCACAGCCAACGACTCAAGCCACAATAGGCTTTCTATGGCTGCCCTTCTGCGTAGGCCCAGACTGAGCACAAAAGTCTGACACAACTGGTATCCAGTGATTATTAGTAAAAAGATGCACCCAAAATGGAATTCTATTGAGGATAAGAATTCAGATTTAAAGAGCCTACACCAAGTCTCAGTCATATGAATCCAAAGACAGAGGTCCCCTTTGTATATCAATCTGACCTATAATGATTTGATTGCCTATAGAATACAGCACTCTGAAGTATAGTAAAGGATATCTTTGGAAATTCATTATAAAACAACCTGTGTTAAGGCATTTATATCTAGAGAGTCGAAATGTGTTAGGATTTCAGAGCAAAGTACAGATATGCTTTAGGAATGGAGAAAATTTATAAAAAGTCCTAAGTTTAACATTACTTTATTCCCTTTCCCATTTCTTACTGAATCAGGAGAAGGGAATAATTCAAATTTCCTTTACTTTTTATATTCATGTATATGTTCCATAAATTATCTTTCTTATACTTATTTCACAGGCAAACTCTTAAGATAAATTCACAAAAACAAACAAATCTTACTGTATATCTCTTATTTGTTTTTCCCTGTTCTCCATCCTTCTTCCTGCTACTTACTCTGGGGGTCAAATTTTTATTTTCTCAACCTTTTCCTTTATGGATATGCTCAATCTCTGTTTCAGCTGACTTGCCCTACCCAATATATCTGCCACTAATTTTACATGAATAAATTCCCTTACAACCATCCTGTTTTACGTCTTCTGACTCTTCTCAAAATAAACTATTCAAAATAAATTATTACCCTGAAGAACTTGAGTCCAAGAATCCACTGAAGTTATATGAGTGAGGCCTTATAAATTTTTAACTGTTTCAGAACAGGTGAGATTGGTTTAACTAAAAGCAAAGTATAGGTGAATTCAAAGGGAAGATGGAGCATTTCCTGCTTAAGAGCACTTTTATATTGCTATAACAAATTTGAAAGTCCTGACATAATTACAAGCTATTGCTTTTCTTTGATAATATAATATACAATATTTTAAGTTGTTTTTAT
This sequence comes from Ailuropoda melanoleuca, assembly GCF_002007445.2. Classification (NCBI taxonomy): domain Eukaryota; kingdom Metazoa; phylum Chordata; class Mammalia; order Carnivora; family Ursidae; genus Ailuropoda; species Ailuropoda melanoleuca. The sequence continues at coordinate 51,430,869 of NC_048222.1, read as the reverse complement.
TCGATGCTTTAAACCTTTAGCAGTGAAAATCGCCTACTTGCCCAGTGAGCTGTAACCCTGATGCATTATCTGAAGAGAGAAATCTGAAACAATTTTAGTAGACAACAAATATCAGAGGCCTAAAAATGTATTGGACCAATGTGTATGTAGTGAAAAGGGGAGAATTCCTAGGGCTAAAATAAAGAGGTTTGGCCATGTGACTGAAGCAGGTGCCCTGGGGGAGTAGGGGTGGATGTGGGGAGTGAAGGAGTTGAGAGAACCCAAGCAACTAACCGGAAAGCCACTGAATATGTTTTCCAAACTCAGTCAGCCTCCACTGCCCCAGCTTCCTCCATCTCCCACCTCTTTCCTAACTTTTTCCAACTGAGGTCTCTGAGAAAGGAGAGAAGATAAAGCAAGAGACAAGAGTCAATCTTAGTATCCAAAGACACCAAGGGAAGGAACAGGAATAATAAGATTACCAATCAGTTCCCCCAAAGAAGGGGAACAAAGTAACAAAGCACCCACTCGAACTTCTGAAGGAAGATAGGAAGGAAAGAATGGGGGAAAGGAATCAGAATTCCAGAGAGAAAAAACCAGATATTGCATAATCAGCATCTTTTTTATTCCAACTGTCTCCCACAAAGTTAAAAGAATCAAATTACTTCCAAAACCTGATCTTTGAATAAATTAACTACTTTACCATCACCGCCCAGGCAAACTGAAATATATCAGGAAAAGTATACCAAGAGAATGTGTGCACATTAGGTTGTAGAAACTCTTTGTAACTGATGAACAGCCAACATTGAAAACTTTTATTGTGTCGAATTCAGACCTAAAGATGAATTTTTCCACTTTCACTTTTTAAAATTCCATTGTTCTCCTACAGAATTAGTGAGATAAAAAATGTTGTGTACCTTTTTTTTCCTCCTCATTGAAAGGCTGGTTAACAGACTTCTCCAGCCCTTCCAAAGTTATCGCAAATAGCCCAGTGCCCTCTACTGGCGTTCCCACCACACTGCTTCTCTAGCCCCTGCAGCTATTGGGTTGTTTTAAAACGTTCTGTTCTGCAGCTACAGCTCCGCAGATAAATTAGTGGCTTAAGAAAAGTGCTGTTTGGATTGAACACAAATCATATGACAAGCAGAAGGATAAATAGGTATAATGGACTCTAGAATCAAGCAGTACAATTATTTATGGCAGGGTCAATGATTATGCCATTGCCCTCTTTCAAAAAAATATTCAATTTGATTTTTTTAAAAAAACAGCTTTGTTACATGTCTGAATTACCATTAACTGTGGATTTACATGACTGGCTTCAGAAACAGACAATGAACTGAATCAAATATAACCAAAGTGACCCAGCAAGCAGGGGAGTGATGAGAGACCATTCTGCTAGGCCATTTGGAGGGAACCTAATTTTCTCCAGATTTACATACTCTTAGTTCAAGATGGGAATGGGCTAAGGGAGTCAGATGCTATGAGGAAACAAAGCTCCTTGAGAAGGATAAGTTGAGCACTTCCAGAAAGCAACCCTTTCAAACTTCTTGAGAACAATTTCTTGATAGAACCCTACAGTCCTTAATCAAATGGCTTTTTAAATGACATTATAGGGTGACCCATGTCGGTGGGGAGTTTTTTCCAATAGGAGATTTTGTTCTCCGTGCAAAGGTTCATTTTATCCTTATATGAAAAACTCAGAGCCTCCATATTTGCTACCAAAAACTAGCTAATAATCCAAGAGTAATTTCAATCTGGTATCTCTGAGGTCTCCCTGTGATAAAGAGAACAGACATCACCACAGCCCCCTGCTCTATTCTGACTGGTCTGTTCCTGGGGCTAGAGGCCTTATAAGTTACATTCCCTTGCAACACAAGATATCAGGAAATGGTTTCTTTTGCCACTAAAATAGTGAATTGTGGTCCTGCCTCAGCCGTGTTGAGTCATTTATGTGCCAGGAATTGGACAAGCATTGGAGGAACAGAAATAAATAAAACACAGTCTCTACCCACAAGGATTTCAGTCAAGTCAAATACAAAGACAAGTGAACATAATTAGAATATAACACTGTAAACAGTAATAAAAATATGCACAAAGTAAGAGCAAAGAAGAGAGGGTTCTAACAAGATCCATGATTTCCAAGTCATAGTTTGTTTTGTACCCCCAAATTCATCATTTTCATTCAGTGAGGATTTGGAGACCACCTGGATTCCTCTCATACATTTCTGATACAGGTTGCAAAGGGAAGAGCTGATGATAAATACATTAGCCAAAAATATGCCAAAATATGATTTACTCGTAACCAGAGAAGCATCCAACATAAATAGCAAGCTACTCAAAAACACAGAAAAGGGAGTTTCAAAGAGAGAATGGTAGGCTATGTCAGAGATTAGGTTGAGGAAAATTCAAACTGAAAGAACGGACTGCTGGATTTGGCTGTAAAGAGGTCACTGCTGAATTCAAGACAAACCACTTCAGTAGAGTGATGAATACAAGAAGCCAGGCTGAAAAAGATGTGTAAAAATAGGAAATACAGCAGTCACAGATAGTATTATAGGTGCAGTTACCTTAAGTGAATGCCATGGAAGATAGCACAGGGAAGCATCTTCCTCAGGGACAATAGCCCTTCCTATATGCAGTAGAAGTAAAGAGCATGGGCTCCCCAGTCATAGAGATCTGGGTTCAAATTCTAGCTGTGCCATTTAAAGTAATTTCACTCCAAGTGTCTATAAAATTAGATAATCACAATCATTACCTCGAAGAAAAAGTACCTAGAGAATAAACACACATTGTGGAAGCTGTAAAGAAGTCAGGGCAACCACCATATTTCTTCAATTCTAAAACTCATATTTTAATATTTCTGAAATCAGGGTGCATTATAGTTAATTATCAGCATTTTCCCTTAGCAGCACATAAAATAATGACTCATCTAACAATCAATGGCATTTTAGTGTTTAATGAGAGGGTTAGTCCCTAATCCTGGAGCAGTTGGGTAATTAGCCTAGCTTCATGCAAATTAGCTTACAAAGAAATGTTAAAATGAATGTTGTTCTTAAATTCACAAGGCCTTAAAAAAGTCTTCTGGGTCCTTCCTTCTCATAATACAGTCACAAACAGTGGCAGCAACATCACTTGGGATCTTGTGAAATGGAGAATCTCAGACCCTACCCCAGATTGATCAAATCAAAACCCTCATCTTAACAAGGTCTCTAGGCAAATTGTGTGTATAGTCAAGTTTGAAAAGCACTGTTACGGCATTTTTTTTTAAGTGGAAGATACTGGTATAATTGGAGTTTGGATTCATTTCCTCAACTACTGACCAAAATAGTATTCGTTCATTAAAAATATAATGGCAGGGATGCCTGGGTGGCTCAGTTGGTTAAGCGTTTGCCTTCAGCTCAGGTCATGATCTCAGGGTCCTGGGATTGAGTCTCACATCGGGCTCCCTGCTCAGTGGGGACCCTGCTTCTCCCTCTGCCTGCCGCTCTCTCTGTTTGTGCTCTCTCTATCTATCTCTAGTAAATGAATAAATAAAATCTTTAAAATATATATATAATGGCAAACTGGGATTAAGCTGATTTTAAAATCTTTCAACATTTATGATGTATCTGGGGATTAATATAACTACATGGAAATCAAAATCTCTGGAAATCCCATACCATTAATACCAAAGTTGGGGAGATGGAAAATAAAGTTTCACTTGAAAAAAATGTTTTTTTCTTCTGTAGCATTGCTGAATTTGGTGTTTATACGATGCTCCAGAATGACACATTTGTACTGTTGGCCAGGGGGAGTACCATCCAGAGTAAACACTTATTATACACAAGGATTGAACACTTAAGGACTCCACTTAACCTGGCCTGACCAGCCCAGGTGAACAATAAACTGCCAGATGTTTGATTGAACATCACACAATTAGAAATACTAGATTGCTATGAAATTCGTTGCTTGGTGATATCTACTGTAGGAAATATAAATCATTAATATGGTCTTTCATGATGCCCTGATTAAGGATAATATTACAATCATGACCAGAGGTAGTGCAACTTTGATTATTCTATTATCCTCTGTGGTGGGTTCAATCAAAAGGGAATGTAAAATTAGAAAGCATAGACCTGAAATGGAATAGTTAATCCTCCACATAGAGAGTCTGGATTGGCTGCCAGAATGCAAATAGCCAGAGTGATGAATGTGAAAAGATCAGCAGTCCAGATAAACCCCTGGACACTCTTACTTTATAGTGCAAATAAATTAGGTTTTCTATAATTAATGTAGGCAAGAGGAATTGGATTTGAGATTTTTTTTTTTAATCTTCTTGGTTTTATTACATTGAGTAGACACATGTGCTCTCTCCATAGTCCCCAGGAATCTGTTGTCCACCCCCAGCTTCTTGCTACAGGGTCCCTTTGCCAGCTGGTCAGGACCTAGCCAAGCCCACACAGGCTCTTTCTCACCCAAGGCCAATCTCTGCTCCATGGAAAATACTCACACTCACTTTTTTGCCCCAGTAAACAATGGGGTGCAGGTTAATCTCTAGGCAGTAACCTTTCTGTTGTCCCCATCAGCAAAGCCATCTGTTCTTTCAGATTCCCTGGGCAGGAGTCACATCCCTGTTTCCTATACCTGGCAGCATCAGTGGACACATTGTGAGCCCTCCAAGTAGAGCTTTCTCCACTGTGAAAACCTTGTGTTGTCTTTGGTTCCCCCAGAAGCAAACACTGAAACAAGGATTCAAGGTCGAGTGGCTTATTTGGGAGATTAGCTCAAAAAACACTGATAGAGGAATGGGAAGCCTAGGTATGGTTGGCACTGTGATGCATCCAAATTCCCTCAAGAAGAAAGGCTGCTGGGGTTACCAAAAGAACCTCAGCTATCAGCCCTCTTTGGAGATTGCCTTGGCTAAAGAAAATTGCCTCTCCCAGGTTAGGTTTCCTTCTAGGCACAAGTCACACCCAGTGACTAATCACTGTGGAGTTAAAAATGCCCAGCCTTCTTCCCCAACTCAGGATGACTCTGAAGGGCATTCCAGCTCTGGAGCTCCCCAAGGGGTCAATGGAGGCCTCTGTTTGGACTACATTATAGTCCAACTTCTCCCTCTGCTACTTTACTTCTCTCCCCTCCCTTCCATAGGTATTGATCCCAAAAGAACTCTTAATAAACATCCTGCATGCTAATGAACCCAATCTACAACTACAGGAAAAGGAAGGAAGCCAATATAGGGCATATTATCAAGCAATTTACCACTATGAGTAATTAGAGCTCAATCACACCAGAAAACTTTGAGAAACAATGTGGACTTTGTGCCTCACAAACACCCCACCTGAGGAGTAAAGGATCTGAGGTATTCATTGTTTAAGGACACAATTCTTCTAAAACTGGCCTGTCCCGTGCACATCACAGTAGGCTGCAGCTGCCAGAGCAGCCCTCAGGCAGAGTCATGGGCTGGTGCTTGGTTAGGAGTTGGGCTGGAGCACACAGAAATGAGACGTGCCTGTGGGATATGGGTAGGCTCTGACAGGGTCCACTTCTAGCCACCTGCTCCAACTTAGGCCTGAGTGGAATCATCTTCCCAGACTAAGGATGTTACAGAAAGAAAAACCAGATGTGGAAGAGCACTAGAAATACCTACCGCAATCAGGAAGGGATTTGGGCTTGGAACCTGAAGAGTGACCATATATCAAACATTTATTGAATAAATAATACCTGCCAGACATTGTATTTGGCTGTTCTCACTCATGAACTCATTTAAACTTCACAATAATTCTATGAGGTGTTTTTTACTTAACATAACAGGAACTGAAGTTTAGAGGAGAGAAACTTCCCCAGGTTAGAAGCTTAATCCCAAATCTGACACAAAATTCCACATTCCTTTTTTTTTTTTTTTTAAGATTTTATTTATTTATGTGACAGAGAGACAGCCAGCGACAGAGGGAACACAGCAGGGGGAGTGGGAGAGGAAGAAGCAGGCTCCCAGCGGAGGAGCCTGATGTGGGGCTCGATCCCAGAACGCCAGGATCACGCCCTGAGCCGAAGGCAGACGCTTAACGACTGCGCTACCCAGGCGCCCACAAAATTCCACGTTCTTACCCAGACTACACTCTTCTACTTCTCTAGGAGCAAGAAATAGATTTCTCCAAAAGAAAACATTGTTGGTGAGCCTGGGAAGCAAAAGGGCACTAGCCACAAAGATAAATATCTTTCACTTTTGTGAAAAGTGAAGATGTACATCTTTTCCCCCTGCAAGCAGCCAACATGAGTGGGAGGTGTAAAGGGAGAAAAATGTAACACCATAACAAGAATTTAATGGTACAGGTGAAATTACTTTATGTTTTAAACTGTCAGCATTTTGATTTATTCCAACTGCTAGCATTAGGCATTCCAACTTCTGAATTGAGATTGTGTTTGCAACTTAAAGTGACTATGGCAATGTTATTACCTGAGAGTAACCAGGGGATCATAGGTTGGCTGGAGCTTTCATCCATGGATAGGTGCAGATTATTCCCACTCAATAAATTTCATAAGGAAGCTGGGAGACAAAAACAAAGTTGTGTCTCAATCATAGGCCACATCCCACACAACATGCTAGTTCAAATTACCGGACACACTATCCTATAAAATTCACATTGACAGTCTTCCCAACTTCTAAGAACTATAGAAATAATTGCTACTACAATAACTATGTTACATACCTGGGTTTCATTTACAAATCTCACTTTCTTTTTTACCTTGAAAAGAGATTTGCGCTGCCATTTGTCTAAATGGATAGTGCTCTCAACCACTTACTTCAAGATATAGAGAATGATACAAGAGGAAGTGGCAGAAGCTGACTAAATACAGCAAGCCAAGACAAAGGAAGACTTCCTGCCCCTAGTCGCAGTCTCCAGACTTTAAGAGGCATCTGAGGCACCACAAAGGCTCCAAGAGAGAATCTGTTCCTTTCTTTCTCCTCGGGCATTAGACTATGAAAATTCTTAAATGTTCCCTTATGATAAATGGTCAATTGTTAGGCATTGTACCAGGATTGGGATTTCAGCCTCAAAAAAAAAAAAAAGTGAGAGAAAAAATTTTCCACTCAGGACCACAAAACCAGAGGGAAATGTGGGCGTGTGGGATTACAGTGAGCTGGTAAGAACAGAAAGAAGATACATCAAGAGTCAAAAAGAAGTAAAAAGTAGCAAATTACTTTCAGGAAGGAGAACAAATAAGATAGAAATAAAGGCAAAGATTTTTTAATAAGAAATAAACTGTAATTCTAGAATATAAGTAAACCAATATGATAATCTGTGAAGATTCTGAATGCTTCTCATTTCCTTTTGGAATCCTATTTAACTAACAGGTCATGGCTCACAGTTTATCAGCTGTCCTTTATCCATTTAAAATAATCCATGAGGAAATGCTGCTCAAGGCTGTTAACAATGTCCAAACAAATAACACCTCAGAAGCAAATCACCTTGGGCGAAGGGGAGAATGCTCTCAACTCCACTATGGAAAATTGCTAATCTTATGATGCCAGCAAGAACTTCGCAAATAAGAGAGTGTTTCTTCATTATGGCACTGGGTAAAACCTCACCATTTATCTACATTGAAATCTGGGACATCTGGCTACCCTAACCTCGTCTACTAGGCAAAGCATAAATTACAGGCAGGGAGCTTTGAGCAGTAAGAGGCAAAAAGTTATGAAAATTTATGGCCTTCCAAACAAAACCAAGAGATGACTTCTAAATATACTGTTTTATTTTTAGATCATTTTCCAGCCACCTCTCCATCATGGTTTGAATTTAGGGAAAGACAAGTTTGACACATCTGGTCACTTATAACTAAAGCTCATGGTTAAAATGGCATTCAAAAACAAAGTGACAAAAAATCAATTGCTCCCAATAAAAAATACTATTATCAAAAGATTGCTTTTTTATTAGAATTTTTTTAGGAAATTGGTCCTTGGTCCAGATGTTTTTCTGAATCCTATAACTATTGGCCCATGCATAAAGAGATCAGAAGTAGATGATTAGAGGAGTAGTAATAGCTAAAATTATTTTACATTTCAAGTTATCAAAGGAGAAAAAAACATTATGAATACTGGAGTGGGAACAAATTGCAGAACTGGATATATATTGTGATTACTCTTTCAATAAGTTCTAAAAACTATATATATAGTATACACATACACAGAGAAAGAGAGAGAACTGATAATGGCCTGGAAGAATACTTAGTAACTCTAAATAAAGATAATCCCTAATGTGCATATTTCTGTATGCTTGATTTTGTTTTTTTTAATAAACTGTATTTTTTTATTTTTTAAGCCAACTAAAATACTTTTTTTTAAAGATTTTATTTTTAAGCAATCTGTACACCCAATGTGGGGCTTGGTCAAGAGTTGCACACTCTACTGACTGAGTCAGCCAGGCACCCCAAAAATACTTCTTTAAAAAATCTCCTCCTAAGCCNAAAAGATTTTATTTTTAAGCAATCTGTACACCCAATGTGGGGCTTGGTCAAGTTGCACACTCTACTGACTGAGTCAGCCAGGCACCCCAAAAATACTTCTTTAAAAAATCTCCTCCTAAGCCTTCCCAGCATGCAATCTTCAACAATTTTTTCCCCAATGGTGAAAACAAGACATACACACAGTTTATGGAGAAAATCAGACAATGTATTTCAAGTACCTAACACCATACTTAGCCAGCAGATGCTATATGATCAAAGGCTACTAGTGTCATTCATTGGCTTATAACACTTTCTAAAACCAAAGATCCAAAATTAAAATATCTATTTTTAATTTTTTAAAAAGAATTCACTGCCTGTGCTCTGTTTTAGGATTTTTATGGTTTCAGATGTCACATTTAGGTCTTTAATCCACTTTAAGTTAATTTTTGTGTATGGTGTAAGAAAGTGGCCTAGTTTAGGGGCGCCTGGGTGGCACAGCGGTTAAGCGTCTGCCTTCAGCTCAGGGCGTGATCCCGGCGTTCTGGGATCGAGCCCCACATCAGGCTCCTCCGCTATGAGCCTGCTTCTTCCTCTCCCATTCCCCCTGCTTGTGTTCCCTCTCTCGCTGGCTGTCTCTACCTCTGTCAAATAAATAAAAATAAAATCTTAAAAAAAAAAAAAAAGAAAGAAAGAAAGTGGCCTAGTTTCATTCTTTTGCAGGTAGCTGTCTAGTTTTCCCAACACCATTTGTTAAAGACACTGTCTTTTTCTCACTGCATATTCTTGCCTCTTTTGTCAAAGGTTAATTGACCATATAATCATGGGTTTTTGTCTATACTTTCTATCCTGTTTCATTGATCTATATGTCTATTGCTATGCCAGTACCATACTGTTTTGATTACTACAACTTTGTAATATAACTGGAATCTGGAATTGTGATACTTCCAGTTTTGCTTTTATTCTTCAAGATTGGCTATTTGGGGTCTTTTGTGGTTCCATACAGATTTTAGAATTTTTTGTTCTAGTTCTGTAAAAAGTGCTGGTTCCAGAGTCTGAGCCATCTGATAGTATGCTATGCTCTCTCTCCATTGTAAAAGTCTAGGATCCAGCTAATGGGGACTCGACCAAGACAACAGCAGATGGTACAGAGATGAGAGGACTGATACGACAAGTATTAACAAATTAGAATTTATAGGATTTGATCTCAGTTAGATGTGAAGAGTAAGGGAAAGAGACATAAGGATGGTAAGTCCCAGGTTCCTGGTCAGTGCTGTAAGAAGAATGTCTGTGCTGTTCCATAACAAGGGGAAGATACAAAAAATGGAAACTGGTGCTAGATTATGAATTCAGTTTTGTACATGTGATAGGTTTTAACTATCTGGGGGGATATCAAGTTTCCCATTAGACAACTGAATACACAAGTCTAAGCTCAAGGGAGAAGACAGGGCTTAATAGGACTATTTAGAAGTAATCAGCATATAAGTAGAGATGAAATTGTGAACATGAATATAATCACCCAGAAAGAGTGAGCAGTGGGAGGTTCCATGTCTTAGTGCAGACAGGCAAAGTGGACTCCAGTACCCTAAGGCAGCCCTCTGTCAAAAAGAAGCAGGAGCAAGTTGTTGGGAATGTGTATCAAAACTGCAAAGAGAATCTGGTGGATCATTGACATTTTTGAATAGAATGATAGAACCCCAGGAAGTATCAACATTATAAGGGTGGTCAGAAGCAGAGGAGTTGAGTCAGCAAATGAAACTGACAAGTAGCAGCCAGGGAGACAAAGGAGAAAACTGTGATAGAGGAGTCAAGAAATGAATTTCAAGGAGAATGAAGTAGCTAATGGTATCAAATGTAGCAAAGAAGTCCAGAATTCTAGCAAGTTCAGGAGAATGTACATTGAATTTGATAATGGAGCTCACAGTGACCTTTGCTGGGTAATAGGGGAGTGTTAGGGATGGGGAGGGGCGTTGAAGCCTTGCAGCAGTGAGTGAATTGGCATAAGAAAATTAGAGATAATTTAATTATCTTGAGTAAGTTGGCAGTGATAGAGAAGGGCTTTAGAAAGGTAGGTTGAAAGGGTTACTTGGCTGAAGGAGAGTTTTAAAAAGACCTTAAGGGAGTTAAGGAAAAGAAAGAAAATAGAAAGTAGAAAATAATAAAGTTAGGTTACAATCTTAAAGAAAAAGTAAGATACAGGAAGAGAGAAAACTCTTCCATTGGCAATGGAAGGAAGCATGGCGAGATAAGTTTAGATACTAATACATACATAGATGTGGGGAAAAGAAAAGGATGGAATTCGTGTCTCATGTTTCAATCTGTCCAATTCTCTTTTCCTTCTGGGTCTATAGCATCATTTCCACAGTCTTCTGCTGTCATTTAAGCTCTAATGTTTGGGGCTGTTTCATATTCTACTTGACTTGGATTATTATGTGAGAAACAGTGTTTCCAAAATCTTATTTGGTATAATGGTGTTCTCATAAAAATTCAATAAACGTCAAAGAAGCTGAGTGTTATAAACTCAATTATTATTAATGGGACTCATTATGTAATACAAGATTGTTTTACTAAAACACTTTTTTTCTCAAGATTCTAATTTTCATTTGATTTGTAAAGGTTTTCATACATACATGAAAATAAATAGCAATTCACAATATTATTTCAAACTGGCCACTTTCTCACACCATGCACAAAAATAAACTCAAAATGGATAAAACCTAAATATGAGACCTGGAACCATAAAAAATCCTAGAAGAAAACATAGGCAGTAATTTCTTTGAGATTGACCATAGCAACATTTTCCTAGGCATGTCTCCTCAAGCAACAGAAAGAAAAGCAAAAATAAGCTATTGGGACTATAACAAAATAGAAGTTTTTGCACAGTAAAGGAAACCATCAACAAAACAAAAAAGCAACTTACTGAATGGGAAAAGATACTTGCAAATAACATATACGATAAAGGGTTAATATCCAAAATAAGGAATTTATACAACTCAACACCAAATAAACCCAAATAATCTGATTAAAAATGGGCAAAGGACCTAAAAAGACATTTTTCCATAGAAGACATCCAGATGGCCAACAGACACATGAAAAGATGCTCGACATCACTCATCATCAGGGAAATGCAAATCAAAACCACAAAGAGATACCACCTTGTTAGAATGACTAGTATCAAAAACATAAGAAATAATAAGTGTTAGCAAGGATGTTGCAAGAAAGGAACCCTCATGCACTGTTGGTGGAAATACAAACTGGAGCAGCCACTGTGGAAAGCAGTATGCAGGTTCCTCAAAAAGTTAAAAATAGAACTACTCTATGATCCAGTAATTGCACTACTGGGTATTTACCCCCAAAATACAAAAACACTAATTCAAAGGATGTTTGAATTAGTTTATGTTTATTGCAACATTATTTACAATAGCCAAATTATGAAAGCAACCGAAGTGTCCATCGATAAATGAATGGATAAAGATGATGTGATATATATATATGTATATATATATATATATTCAACATTCACAAAGTCCCTGCTAAATCTTGAAACTCTCCTCTCAGTTCAGAAGAGATTTGATTGGCCCATGATTTATCAATTCTGAAAACACTCTCAGAGATTTATTACAAAGGAAATACTTGTTCCTATGTTAAACATCAAACACTTCCAAACTGCCCCAAACACAAAGCCAGCAAAGAACCATCCCCTAAATTATAATAAATAAAGGAATAAATAGTGTATGTTTCATTTTTGTTTATACATAAGATAGAAGGTAAAGGCATCCAGGGTGATGCAATGAAATAATGATGTTGCACATACACCATAACAAAGTCGCATAAAAGGTGAATGGCAGATGGCTACACTCCAAGGAGGCTGGCAAAATACAAACATCTCCAGCCTCTAATAGAGCAGGCCTTTGGGAAGAGGAAACCCAATCTCAATGTAAGAGGACTTGAACTCCAGCTGAAACTGCTGGTGGCTGTCCACCTTCTCAGTACCAACACTGCAAGGTGTTCCCAGCTTAGGGGGCTGTTGTCTGAAAAGAAACAAGAATTGCATCAAAAAGAAACCAACAAATGAGACCGATTTTTACATTTCCATCTACCAAATTTCA
>NC_048222.1:51342563-51418260 GCF_002007445.2 Ailuropoda melanoleuca | reverse complement strand
CTCACAAAGCTCCTGAGATAGAAAGTTAAAAGAACCTATGATGCTGGCTGGATCTGAACAAATGCAGAGTGGTATTGTGAACCAGCTGTCAGGAGACTTGGGAGCTACTTCTGCATCTGCCTTTAACTCTATGGCTTCTAGCCCTTGGTTTCCTCACCTGTGACATGAGGCTAGCATGATAAAAACTGTATTTCAACTCTTATGTATGTTCTGGTTGACTGGCAGTAGGCACCTGGATGGTTGGTTGTGAGGCTTCGGAGGCTGAAACTAAATCCAAAGGAAGAAGGATTGCAATTGATTGGTGATGCCTGCAATGCACACAGGATCAGGAAGTATTGACATGTAATTTATCATACGTGGAAGTTCTTTTCTGGGGCTGCACCTCTATTAACTTATGACTTATATACTTCAGCATTACTCAGTCAGGACAGTTGCATTATTATAGCCTCCACTGTTTCTGTCAGCAGTTAATCTTATTGGTGTCCCCTTGTACATGAGAAATTGTTTTTCTTTTGATGATTTCAAGATTTTTCTGTCTGGATTTTATCATATTTACAATGATGTGTTGTTGTGAATCTTTGGGTATATCTTACTTGGAATTTGTTGAGCTTCTTAGGTATGTAGATTAATGATTCTCATCAAATTTGGGGAGTTTTCTGCCATTATTTCTTTGGAATTTTTTTTTCTTCTTTCTCTGGACTCTCCTGGTACTCCCATTACACATATGTAGGTGTGCTTGGTGGTTTTCCACACTTTTCTTAGGCTCTGTTCATTTTTTTTCTTTCTTTTTCTTCTCTCTCTCTCTCTCTTTTTTTTTTTTTTGGTCTCTGCTTTTCATACTGTATAATCTCTATCAATCTAAGTTTGATGATTCTTTCTTCTGCCAGTTCAAAACTACTGTTGAGCCTGAGTCAATTTTTCATTTCAATTATTGTACTTTCAACTCCAGAATTTCAATTTGATTCATTTTTACAATTTATATATTTTATTGATATTCTCTATTTGTTGAAACACTGTCATCATGCCTTCCTTTACTTCCTTAACCACGGTTTCCTTTGTCTTTCCTTTTTCCTTTCCTTTCCATTCCTTTCCATATGTTATTGGATATATATAATGGCTGCCTCGAAGTGTGTCTGTTAAATCTGACATCTGGGCCCTCACACAGGCAATGTCTATTGCCTACTTTTTTCCCTGTATATGGGTCACACTTTCCTATTCCCTTGCATGTTTCAAAATTTTTTGTTAAAAACTGAATATTTTAGGTAACATATCGTAGAAACCCCGGATACTGATTCCTATCCCTGTTCTCTGGGCTTGTTCTCACTGTAGATTGCTTTTTTACATGTCTAGACACTTAGATAAACTATTTTACGAATGTCTATTTCCCCAGCAGAGACAAAGGCTCTTGGATGACAGTGGTTTTAGCTGGGCTCTCTTTGTCTCTTTCCCTGATCTCTGTTAAAATGTCTACCTCATTTGGTATTACACTCAACTGTTCCACTCCACTAAGTGCCGTTTGATGGCTTTACTGTTTTCAACAATGCCCTGGGGCATAAATTGTTCCATAATCTCATTCAATTAAATTCAGGCAGTAGTAGTGTTTAGGACCAGTCTTGGAGGTTTGCTCTAATCTGAAGAAGGCTCTTTCTTAGCTGTCCCTCTCCAGTCTTCACTGGTAAACTAGCTGGTTTGTGACTTAGCTTATTGCTCTTACTTCAGAGCAACTACCTAATGCCTCTTAAATTGCTTCCACCAAAATTTCCATTTTTAAAAAATTTCCATTGTTTTTGAGAGCATCTTAGTTTAAAATTCCCCACATTTTTTTTTCAAATAAACCAGTCCCTTTGGGGAGAACTTCAGATTCATCTTTCCATATGGATTACTTCTCTCCTTGGGCAAAATTTTCAAGCTCCTATACCAAGAACTGGGGAGGTATGGTAGCTTCTGATTTTCTTGGCTTACCTCTTCTGGCTTGGAATCTCTCATCTACAAGTGAAATGGGACAAGGGCATTTAGGACCTCAGTATTCTTGGTCTGCCACATCTGGAAGAGATCTTCTGCCCTATGAGTTGTGGTTGGGTAGATGAAGGGAACTCTCTGACTTCCCAGTCACACTCAACAGTAAGTAAAGCAGATTCCCCTCCACAGGCCTCATCGAATCAACTGAAGACCTGAACAGAACAAAAACAGAGTAAGAGGGGACTCCTCCTTCCTGACTTCTTGAGCTGGAATATTGGTCTTTTCCAGCCTCAGGCTCAGACTGAAACAGTTGCTCTGCTTGAGTGTCAAGCTTTCTGGCTTTGGGACTGGATATCCACATACGCTCTCCTGGGTCTCCAGCTTGCCAGCTGAAGATCTTGGGACTTCTCAGACTCTATCAACACAGACAGTTCCCTATAATAAATCTCTGTATAGTTTTACATATAGATATAGATAGATACATTTATAAATATATCCATCCTATTGGTTCTGTTTCTCTGGAGAACCCTGACTAATACATACACAAACCACTTCACCTTTTGTAGGACTTCCCTGCTGCAAATAATTCTCAGATTTGACTTTTCTCCAAATGATTAAGAAATTTAGCCTAAGGGCAAACTCCAGGGAATCACTCATGGTTTCTTCTACTTTTTATTTTCTTCTGCCAGTTCAAAACTACTGTTGAGCCTGAGTCAATTTTTCATTTCAATTATTGTACTTTCAACTCCAGAATTTCAATTTGATTCATTTTTACAATTTATATATTTTATTGATATTCTCTATTTGTTGAAACACTGTCATCATGCCTTCCTTTACTTCCTTAACCACGGTTTCCTTTGTCTTTCCTTTTTCCTTTCCTTTCCATTCCTTTCCATATGTTATTGGATATATATAATGGCTGCCTCGAAGTGTGTCTGTTAAATCTGACATCTGGGCCCTCACACAGGCAATGTCTATTGCCTACTTTTTTCCCTGTATATGGGTCACACTTTCCTATTCCCTTGCATGTTTCAAAATTTTTTGTTAAAAACTGAACATTTTAGGTAACATATCGTAGAAACCCCGGATACTGATTCCTATCCCTGTTCTCTGGGCTTGTTCTCACTGTAGATTGCTTTTTTACATGTCTAGACACTTAGATAAACTATTTTACGAATGTCTATTTCCCCAGCAGAGACAAAGGCTCTTGGATGACAGTGGTTTTAGCTGGGCTCTCTTTGTCTCTTTCCCTGATCTCTGTTAAAATGTCTACCTCATTTGGTATTACACTCAACTGTTCCACTCCACTAAGTGCCGTTTGATGGCTTTACTGTTTTCAACAATGCCCTGGGGCATAAATTGTTCCATAATCTCATTCAATTAAATTCAGGCAGTAGTAGTGTTTAGGACCAGTCTTGGAGGTTTGCTCTAACCTGAAGAAGGCTCTTTCTTAGCTATCCCTCTCCAGTCTTCACTGGTAAACTAGCTGGTTTGTGACTTAGCTTATTGCTCTTACTTCAGAGCAACTACCTACTGCCTCTTAAATTGCTTCCACCAAAATTTCCATTTTTAAAAAATTTCCATTGTTTTTGAGAGCATCTTAGGTTTAAAATTCCCCACATTTTTTTTTCAAATAAACCAGTCCCTTTGGGGAGAACTTCAGATTCATCTTTCCANATGCCTCTTAAATTGCTTCCACCAAAATTTCCATTTTTAAAAAATTTCCATTGTTTTTGAGAGCATCTTAGTTTAAAATTCCCCACATTTTTTTTTCAAATAAACCAGTCCCTTTGGGGAGAACTTCAGATTCATCTTTCCATATGGATTACTTCTCTCCTTGGGCAAAATTTTCAAGCTCCTATACCAAGAACTGGGGAGGTATGGTAGCTTCTGATTTTCTTGGCTTACCTCTTCTGGCTTGGAATCTCTCATCTACAAGTGAAATGGGACAAGGGCATTTAGGACCTCAGTATTCTTGGTCTGCCACATCTGGAAGAGATCTTCTGCCCTATGAGGTGTGGTTGGGTAGATGAAGGGAACTCTCTGACTTCCCAGTCACACTCAACAGTAAGTAAAGCAGATTCCCCTCCACAGGCCTCATCGAATCAACTGAAGACCTGAACAGAACAAAAACTGAGTAAGAGGGGACTCCTCCTTCCTGACTTCTTGAGCTGGAATATTGGTCTTTTCCAGCCTCAGGCTCAGACTGAAACAGTTGCTCTGCTTGAGTGTCAAGCTTTCTGGCTTTGGGACTGGATATCCACATACGCTCTCCTGGGTCTCCAGCTTGCCAGCTGAAGATCTTGGGACTTCTCAGACTCTATCAACACAGACAGTTCCCTATAATAAATCTCTGTATAGTTTTACATATAGATATANCTCCTGGGTATCCAGCTTGCCAGCTGAAGATCTTGGGACTTCTCAGACTCTATCAACACAGACAGTTCCCTATAATAAATCTCTGTATAGTTTTACATATAGATATAGATAGATACATTTATAAATATATCCATCCTATTGGTTCTGTTTCTCTGGAGAACCCTGACTAATACATACACAAACCACTTCACCTTTTGTAGGACTTCCCTGCTGCAAATAATTCTCAGATTTGACTTTTCTCCAAATGATTAAGAAATTTAGCCTAAGGGCAAACTCCAGGGAATCACTCATGGTTTCTTCTACTTTTTATTTTTTTACTGAGTGTAAATGTCGATTAAGAAAGTAAATTGTGGGGCTGGGCGGCTCAGCCGGTTAAGTGGCTGCCTTTGGCTCAGGTCAGGATTCCAGGGTCCTGGGATTGAGCTTGGCATCAGGTTCCTGGCTCAGTGGGGAGCCTGCTTCTCCCCCTCCCTCTGCTTGCCACTCCCCCTGCTTGTACGCACCCCCGTGTGCTCTCTCTCAGAGAAAGATATACAAATAAATAAATAGATTCTTTAAAAAAAAGAAAAGAAAAGAAAGTTAATTGCATAAGTAAAGCCATTTTTATCCTTTCCTGCTGCATTGACTCAGAACTACCTGAGGCTATAATGTTCTTAGGATGCATACAAATCAAACACCATGAGGCTAAGGTAAAATAACATTAACCAGTCTGATAGAAATACTCAAATGAATTGAGAACAAGAGCAATCAGACCAAAAATGGTGATAGAGGCACATATTTTACACTGATTTCTCTACCATTCAGCAGAGAGCACCCCTATGACCACACAAAATATCAACTATTTCTAAAGGACTTCCAAAATGAATTTCGACCACCTTCAAATTTAGTTAAGGTAGGAGAATTATTGAAATCTAGTGACAAACCTGCAATTGTGACAATATTATTATCTATATACCATATCCATAGTTCATCCCAGTACTGTGAACAATGGTCTGAGCAGGTTTACACCACTGGCAAAATAATCTGTCAGAAACAATGGCCCTGAAATAACTGACCAGAACCAGTAAACACACATTGTAAACAACTCTGTTTAATTCTACTTATATAATGCCATGTCTACTTCATTAAACGTTTGAAGAGAAAATGGACATTAGGTGTTTTACTGGCTTATCTGATCATTACAAATCACTACAAATGACAATCTTATGTTTAAAAGGATTATACAATTGCATCACCACACAGCAATCTTGCTGGCTGCCTCTAAGGCAATTAGCTCTATGGGTTTCTGCTGTACTACTCAACTTGAATCTGCTTTTAAACCAATCAAAGAGAAAATGAGAACCAGCAGGCACAACAGAACCTCACAGAACTATCTGGAAGACAGCTCTTTTCCCCTCAACAAAAAATATGGTCCTAATTTAAAACTTCATTTCCAGCCTTTCAGGAGACATGAAGTGGGACATGAAGTGGGACCCCCTACTCCTTCAAGAGGATGATGTATGACCCCGGCTGACAACCATAGGTCTAAATCCTCCTGGATAGCTATTCCTGGAGGAAGGGGATGTAGAAGATGGGTATTCCTCATTTATTACTTCAAATATTTGCATGCCCTCACTCTGTAACAGACAGTGAACCAGATTATGGGATGCAAGAGTAAATCAGATACAGGGCCTGTCCTCAAGAAGCATCCAGTCTAAGTAAAACCAAATAATTACAACCCCATGTTATGAGAGCTACAAGTGAGACATATATTCATGATGCATTTGGAACTCGGAAGATACTAAAATCTCTAGCTGGGGAGAGGGATAAAGGCATCTATCCTCACAAAGAATTATTGAGCCAGGTTCATTTTTTTAAGATTTATTCCTGTTCCTCCCTAGCTATATATTAGTTGCCTTCAATAACCATCCAGCTTCTCCTCAAAATCAAGGGGTGCCCAGCCCAGAAACCTAGCAGGTCTCTCACTCCGCTTCTATATGGGGTCGAGAGATAGTTTCTAATTGTTCTGTCCTTAGGGGCTAAACCACCAGAACTCAAGTTCCTAACAACACTACTAAACTCATCTTCCCAAATCTACCCCATCAAATGGCAGTAGAAATTCTTTTATTCTTTAAAGATTGTTTTATTTATTTATTAGAGAGAGAGAATGAGAGAGAGCACGAGCATGTGCACAAGAGCATGAGTGCGGGGAGGGGCAGATGGGGAGGGAGAGAATATCAAGCAGACTCCTCGCTGAGAATGGAACCCCATTCAGGGCTCGATCCCACAACCCTGAGATCATGATGTGAGCTGAAACCAAGAGTCACCCACGTTCCCTAGCAGGAGAAATTCTATTAATTGACTGTCATTTAACCATATTTCAGAAGCTGTAAAGATTATCAATAATGCATATAAATCTTCAGGCACACACACACACACACACACACTTAACACATTCATCATTAGTGCCGTTCCCACTTGTAAATTATGCTGCTTCTTAACTTTTGTTTTTTTTGGACTCTAATGCTCCATTAGGCCTCACTTAGATAACACCTGCCACACTCAGGGCTTCAAATTTATCACTCACATACGTTGCTTCATTTAATTTTGACCATAGTCTGAGAGGAAGGCAAAGTAAACTCCTGTTTTGTAGAGGTAGAAACTGAGGTCCCAAAAGATAAAGCAATTTGCAGACTGCTACTAAGCAGCAAAGCCAAGTCAAGAAGGTAAACAATCCAGCACTCGTTCCCCTGTCTCTCCCACCTGCTGTCTATTGCTCCTGTCTCTGGTTTCCATATGCAATGTGGTTCTATTTGAGTAGCTCCCCAGCAAGCCCCTTAGCACTGTTTTGTTTGAGACAGCGTTGTGATGTTCCTTTTCCTGCACTTCTCACACTGACAGCCTCAGACCTCCTTCCCTGTACAGTATGTATTGAGCTTCCCCTCAGCCATTCACTGCACAAATCCTCCCACCTGTGTTGTACAAGAGCACTATGTCCAGGCTGGCTAGCAGGGTCCAGATTTAGAGTTGTGTGCTTGCTGTAGGTTGGCAATAAGGATCCAAGCTGAGGGCTCCTGGGTGGCTCAGTCAGTTAAGCATCTGCCTACAGCTCAGGTCATGATTCCAGGGTCCTAGGATCGAGGCCCACATCAGGCTGTCTGCTCAGCAGGAAGTCTGCTTCTCTCTCTCTCCCTCCCCACCCCCGCTCGTTTTCTCTCTCCCTCTCTCACATGCGCTCTCTCATGCTCACTTGCTAGCACTGTCTCAAGATAAATAAATAAAATCCTTTAAAAAAAAAAAGGATCCAAGCTGATAAGAGTTTAAGTCTGTAGGGTCAGCCCCATAAAGAAATGTGACGGTCACCCAAATCACTCCACAGATCTATAGAATGGCCTAAAAGTAGGTATATTTATTGTTCCCTCAGTTTCCCCAAAGGAATCACTTTTCAGGATGCCAGTGGAAATAAGGTCCAAAAGCAAGCAGGCCAAGCTTTGATGGCCACCTTCTGCCCTTGACACTCTGGAGGCAGTCTCCATGTTTTGTGAATAAGGACTTCAGCAGTGTGTTGTAAATTATGGGCTAATATACATATTCTTAGAAGTCTCCTCCTACAAACTTATTATGCACTCCTTATGGCCAAACCTGAAATGTTATCCTTCTCCACATTTATGGAACTCACAGAAACTCTGATCTGGGTCAGGGATTAGAAACTGGACCCGAAATGTCACCTATTTCCATCCTTGGTCCTCCTGTATAACAGTCCCCATTGCGGGAAGGGGGAAGAAGAGCCAGAGGGAAACTAGGGACTAACATATAGTGAGCCTGGATTATGTCTGGCACAATGCTACATGTGGTTTCTAACATAGCTCAGAGAAGTAGGGAGGCACTGCTATTCCTCTTAGAAATGAAGAGCCTAAGATTAAATAATCTACCCAGGGTCACACAGCAAATAAGTGACAGAACTGGGATCTAAGCTCAGGTTTGAGCACTCCTAAGGCCCTATTCCTTCAACTACCCTATGCTACCAGAAGCCTAAAGAGAACACCAAAAAAGACTGATTATATCACAATCTATTAGTCATCAACTACAGTGTTATTAGCCCATAACAGTGATTCTCCAAGGAAGCAGTTTTGCCCTCCAGGGGACAACATTCAGTCACGTCTAGAGACATTTTTGGTTGTCACAACTAGGAGGAATGCTACTGACATCTAGTGGGCAGAGGCTAGGGATGTACAAAATAGTCCACAACAATGAGTTATCCTGCCCAAAATATCAATAGTGCCCGGGATGAGAAACCCTTACCTGTGGGAATCAGTCTCAACACGGACAGTTCCTTCAACACTGACCATTCACTCAACCTTTTTTTTTTCTGCTATTTTTTTTTAACAAACTGACCAGAGGATTCAATACTGTACCATTTGCTAATAATTATAATAGTTAATGTTTATTAAGCATTTACTACATTCCAGATAGCACCCCTTTAATTTAATCCTCCAAACCTTGGATATTTTCATCACCCTTTACAGATGAGAAAACTTAGAAAGGTTTTATAACTTGCTAAGTACCCAATTAGTATAAAGTGAAGTTAGGATTCAAATTCTAGCAAGAGCTGATTCCAGAGCCCATGTTCTTAATAAGCACGCGTACATAATTTCTCTAAGCTTCTCCTACCTCTGTAAAATAAGTTAATGTTTTTGAAATCTTATTAATTTTATGCAACCTTCTTGATTACTTTTTTCCTATTAGACTCCTTAAATTGTTTGCTTAGTATTTTTAAGTCTACTCAATTTTTTAATGTAACTTCAATTTAAATATACCTAAATGCAATCCTAATTGATACAATAGTTGTAATTTTTCAAAAATACATTAAAATAAGTACATACTTAAACCTACTTGGCTATGCACCACCTGTACCACTATATTATTCCTGTGCCATTAGGGATATTCTAACCCTCTTTGGTAAATACTGACCCAGGTGCTTGCTAATGTCCTTTCTAGTATAATGGTTTCTACTCTGAAGTGGCCTAAAGTATAAAACCCAATATGGCTTCATGAGGGATTTAATCAAGGACCCAAAATAATTAGAATGAGAAACAAATTGACACACTCTGCCCTAATGAATCTCCAAGGCACCACCCACACGAAGATAGAAATCTGGTAGAGAATTGGTAAATGGCTCAGCAACAAAGAAGAATGTGAGAGGACAGACACTGGTGAGGAGCCAAATGATGTGACTTTCTGAAAGAATCAGGAACTGGAGTCACCCAATTCTATAGAGGGGGCTGAAAATAGGATGATGACTTTAAATTCTGTATAAGCCCCAATTTAGGCCCCTCAAATCTCCATCATCTGAAAAGTTCTTTATGTGGCCAAACCAGCAATCAAGTGGAAGGGTAGAATAAAGACCTTCTCTTTAAGTCCTAGAAAGCCTCAAAATGTGTATGATAGGATCACAGGTATGCATTCATATAAAACTCTTTATAGGTACACGTCAAATTTTAATAGTGGAGAGGACATACCATCTGCAAAGAAAGTCCTACTGCAGGGGCCAGTCAGTGGAGAGATCCAGAGACACAGAGAAAAGACAACTATCTGCGTCACTAAAGGCTGAAACCACTTGATATTGTATTAAACAACAATTCCAATCTTGTAAATTTTTTTTTTTTTTGGAAAAGCCGCAAGCCTAATTTAAAGAAATGAAATCGTTGTTGGGAGTTTTTCACCTCTCAGTCACAGAACCTGAAAAACAGAAACACTTAGGCTCATTTCTTTCAGTTTGGTTTTGCCATCACATTGGCCCTCTTGTATTTAATCCTCTCCTGACGCCTGGTTGCAACGCTCAGGAGCAGTATCTCCCATCATATACTTGATGGATTGTGCACTGTTGAGCCCATGCTGGAGGTGTTCCTTAACTTTCTCCTTAGAAAACGTTTTTGTTTCATTTTGTTTTTGAAGCAATTAGCCTTTTCTTTGAACAGATCAGCTTTACCCTTCTTCAGATGTCTCCACAGGTTTCCAGAGCTTCTCCTTATTCATGGCCTTTTTCCTGAACCACTAGCCCCACTTACCTTCTACTCAACTACCAAATTTATTCCCAGACCCACCTCTCCACATCTGACCCTGTTTCTTACTTATATTATCAGTTGATCCCTTTGGACCTTAGACACTACTCCAGCTCCAAGACCTAATTTCACCTCTGGACCATGATTTGGCAGTCAACTCCTAGTTAAGCTGCTTTCTACCACAGTTAGTAAAGGCTCTGTATAATTCAGCTAACCCAGAGGTGTACTTCAGTCCTTGTGACCCATGTCCCCACCAGGTCAACCCACAAGCAGAACCCTGAGAACCCATCCAAGTAAGGAAAGTCCATTCTTCAAGCTTCTCCATAAAGTCACAAATCAGGTGAGAGATAAAATCTGAAGCCTGATTCAGATCAAATGACTGAGATGGTGTCAGTCTAATGCCCTGCCTGTGTGTTGTTGGTTGGAATAACTAATGAGAACCAACCCTTGGTCCTGAGGAAAGAGAGAGTCATGAATATCGTTTCACCTTAAACAGCTCCCCAAGGCCAACGACTGTTATTACAAACAAATGCTCCCCCTTGGGTGTGAAATGTTGGTTGCCCTTATAGAAATGGCCCCTGACTAACAAAAGAAATTCTCAACTCTACTGTAGCCTTATAAAATGAAAACAAAACAAGAGCCCTCCAAAAATTAGTAATGCTTGTTCTACTTATGGATATTATTCACAGGAAATATACCTAGTTAATATTGTTTGATGCAGAAAATAAATATCAATGAATGAAACATAAAATATTAATTCTGATGATGAAGCTATCTTTGCCCATTCTCCTATATGCTTATGTTCTGAGTAAATGTATTTATATTTGACTAAATACATCATTGCAATATTAGATCCATAAAATTAATTGGAATTTGATTTGTTCATTTTCTACTTACTGATATTTTGAGAAACCATGTTACTTAAAACTCTACAAGCATAAATTTGGGGAAATAAAACTATCCGCCAAGAGTTCAACTGATTTAAGCCACCATAATTATCTCTGCACTAGTCTGCTACCAAATTGTCTCTCTTTTTCAAAACAAATATTTGCAAAGGGAAATGTTCACTTTCAAGTCTGTTTAAACCATCTTGTTCTTCCTCTTGAAAAGAAGCAGCAGGTACCCTCTTCCCATTGTTACCCTAGCTGCTCCTCTGAAAATGATAGTACACTGGAATTGCCCACTAGGGAAGGAAGTTCCAGCACCTTTTCTGAAGTCTGAGTCATTTAAACCTGCTCCAGGTCAAAGCAGAATGTCATCGGCTAGTCATGCTAAAACCAAGTGGAAAAAACCTCTCATGGTATTGAGATTTGGATTCCAGGCATAGCCCCGCCTTTTACCTGAATATGTGACCTTGAGCAAGTCTGTTGGGTCTGTGTGAATCTGTTACTTGTCATAGGGGAATAACATGTGCTCTACAAACCTTACAGGGTGGTTATGTACCTCATATGAGAGAAGTATATAAAAGTGTTTGAAAAGTTTAGATCCCTGTACAAATACCAGATTACCATCATCACTGAGTGAAATTTCCTGGTAATAGGAAGACAATCCCAATGATTTCCATAACCTATATCATACTTTCCCCATTCCTAGGTATATAATCTAAAATAATTTCTTGGGGTTGCTGGCTGGCTTAGTTGGAAAAGCGTGCGACTCTTGATCTCAGGGTTATGAGTTCAAGCCCCACATTGGGCATGGAAACTACTTTTTTAAAAAAATTACTTCTTGATGCTTCACTGACAAGAAATATCTGAAATCATCCTTATAAATTAGTTCATTTCATGTTTTTCTTTCACAAAGTTTTTCATTCAAATCAACAGCTATGTAATTCAACAGATGTGTGTAAGCCCACTGCCTTTCTCTGATAGAGCTTAAGGTAGAGGTGGGATCAAAGAGCAGAAGACAGTGTAACCATTCCTTTTGTATTTCCACTTGAGACCTTGACCAGAATCTAGCCTAATCTCCTTAACTTCTCTTTTTGGTGAAAATATTTCCTGTTCCAGCTGTAATCACTGCCTTGGAGACAGATCAGCAACAGATTGATCACATGATTATAAGTAGCCTCAACAGGCTCATACATATGCTTGCATTATCTTTCAGTTGCATCCACATTACCACAATAAGTTCAGCCAAAAAGATGTGCAACTTTTCTACTGTACTTAACAAACATACCCCTACTTCAAACCCTTTTCTGTCTAATATTACTCAGTCTGGGTCTGGAACTGTGGGCCCTTATTCTCTGCCCAGAACACACCAACTATTATTTATTTTCCTCCCAGCATTGGAGCAAATATAAATTGCCATATTCAAATGCAATTCCTATCCTACAGGTCAGACCTAAGGAATGTCTAATCTTTCCTGCAAAATCTTTCTTCTCCTTGACCCCACTGGTGAAACATGATTTAGTACTTTTGGGGTTTTGGGGGGTTTGGAGGAGGAGAGTTTCCAGCATTATTGAGATAAAATTGACCTATTATGTAAGTTGAAGGGTATAACGTGTTGATTTTATAAACTTACCTATAGCAAGATTACCATCTAGTTTCATGTAATCCTCATTGTTTTATGGTGAAAGCACTTAAGACTTCTGTCTTAGCAACTTTCAAGTAACAATATAGAACTATTAACTGTGACCATCATGCTGTACATTAGATCCCCAAAACCTATTCATCTTATAACTGTAAGTTGGCACCCTTTGACCAACCCATTCTTCGACCTCCATCCTACCATTCTACTCCATTTCTATGAGTTCCGCTTTTTAAGTTTCCACATGTAAGCGATATCATACAGTATTTATTTATATCTGATTTATTTCATTTAGCATTATGCACTCAAGTTCCATTCATGTTGTTGCAAATGGCAGGATCTCCTTTCTAATGGTTGGAATCTATTCGTGTGTGTGTGTGTGTGTGTGTGTGTGTGTGTGTGTGTGTAAGTGTGTGTACATACCCATCTTTATTCATTCATCTCTCAATGAACAACACTTGGGTTGTTTCCGTATTTAGACTATTGTCAATAATGTTGCAATGGACATAGGAGTGCAGATATCTCTTCGATAAACAGTTATTTCTTCAGAATATGTACTCAGATGGGGGACTGATGGATCCTGCAGTAGTTCTAAATTTAATTTCTTGAGGAACCTCCATACTGTTTTCCATAATGAGTGCGCCAATTGACATTGCTACCAACAGTACATAACAGTTCCCTTCTCTCCACATCCAACACTATTATCTCTTCTTTTTTGATGATAGCCATTCTACCAGCCATTATCTCCTTTTTTGATGATGAAGTGACATCTCATTGTGCTTTTGATTTGCATTTCCCTGATGATTAGAGATGTTGAACATCTTTTCATGTGTCTATTGACCATCTGTATGCCTTCTTTGGAAAAATGTGTATTCAGTTCCTCTGCCTATTTTTAACCATATAGGTTTTTTGTCAGGGAGTTATAGGATTTCTTTATAGAGCTTGGCTTGGAACCCCTTATTCAATACATGGTTTGCAAAAATTTTCTCCAGTTTTTGCTTTTCCATTTTGTTAATTGTTTCTTCTGGTATGCAGAAGCTTTTATATTTGATGTGTTCCTACTTGGGTTTTTTTTTTCTTCTTCTTTTGCTGTTTGTGCCTTTGGTGTCATATCCAAAAAGTCTTTGTCAAGATCAACATCAGGGGGCTCCTTCCCTGTTTCTTCTAGGAGTTTTATAGTTTCAAGTCTTACACTTAATTCTTTGATCTATTTTGAGTTACATATTTTTCTTTTTTCCATATCCTAACAGACCTCATAATGACCAAATAGCATGCACATGAAATAGATAGTTCTGTGTCAAGATTAGGGTCAAAAGTGGAATGTCAGAGTCTTACTGCTTTCCATGGCAGCTTTAACTTCAGAAGCTATACCAGCAAGCTAAGGTTGCAATCTTTGCCAAGTTAGGAGTTGAGAAAAGGGAAAGACAAGAGCCCAATTGTCTGTTTTCTACTTAGGATTAGGATAATCTTAGAGGCAAGGAAAGGAAATATAAATAGAACAGAATGTGCATCTATCTTTCCTCTTCTTGTCGTCTTTTGCCCACAGTGTATCTCTCTTGCAGCTTCTTTGATGATAGAATGTCTCTCACTCCTTCCCTCCCTTCCTTCCTTACCCACTGTGTGCCCAAGCAGTTTTTTACCTGTTGATAAGTGAGGAAAGGAGGGTTCGTGGAGGAAATGCAACCTTGGGATTAAACTCTGGGAAACAAGATAAGCAGTCCACCACCTACTCATGTACGGAGGTTTCCTTTTTATTTTTGAACCCCCCCCTTCACCCATTTCTTTTGAAATAATTTTTTGAATGGCGTAAGACAGGGGTCCAATTTTATTTTTCTGCATGTGGTTTTCCAGTGTTCCCAGCACCATTTGTTGAAGACAGTATCCTTAACACAATGAATGTTCCTGACTCCCTTTACAAATATTAACTATAAATGTGGGCTGTTAATTCTGGGTTCTCTATCCTTTCTGGTTCATTTCTGTGTCTTTTTTATGCCAGTATCCTACTTTTTCAACTACTATAACTTTGTAGTGTAGTCCAAAATCAGGAAATGCAATGCCTCCACTTTTATTCCTCTCAGGATTGCTCTATTAGGGGTCTTTTTTGGTTCTGCACAAATTTTAAGATTTTTTCCTATTTCTATGAAAGAAATACCATTGGAATTTTGATAGGGATTGTGTTGAATCTACAGATGGCTTTAGGTAGCTAGGACATAAGATGTCCTTCCATTTGTTTGTCTTCTCTGATTTCTTTCCACAAAATCCTATGGTTTCTCACCTCTTTGGATAAATTTATTTTTATTTTATTGTTTTTGCTGCTATTGTGAATGGGATAGTTTATTTTTTAGATGTTTCACTGTTAGTGGATAGAAAAGCAACTGATTTTTGTGTATTCAGCTATTATATCCTGCTGTATTACTGAATTTATTGATTAGATACAACAGTTTGTTTTTAGTTTTTATACATTTTTTTAACATTTTATTTATCTGTCAGAGAGAGAGAGAGCATGTGAGAGCATGAGGAGAAAGGAGGGACTCAATCCCAGGACCCTGGGATCATGACCTGAGCTAAAAGCAGACGCTTACCAACTGAGCCACCCAGGCGTCCCTGATCCAACAGTTTTTTAGTTGAGTCTTTGGGATTTTTAATTTATAACATCATATCAGAAAATAGTGAAAATTTTACTTCTTCCTTTCTGATTTTGATACCTTATAATTTTTGTCTTGCCTGATTACTCTAGCTAGGACTTATTCCTAATCTTAGAGGAAAAGCTTTTAATTTTTCTCCACTGAGTATAATGTCAGGTGTGGGTTGGTCATATATGGCCTTAATTATGTTAATGTATGCTTATTCTATATCTAACCTGTTGAGCATTTTTGTCATGAAGGGATGTTGTATTTTTGTCAAATGCTTTTCCATATCTTCTGAGACGACTATACAATTTTTATCTTATATTCTATTAATGTGGTGTATCACATTTATTAATTCATATAACTTGAACCATCCTTGTATCAGAGGGATAAATCCCACTTGGTCATGGTATGTAATCCTTTTTTTTTAAAATCGAAGTGTAATTGACATACAATATTAGTTTTAGGTGTATCACATAGTGATTCAATATTTATATACGTTGCAAAGTGATGACCACAATAAATCTAGCTACCATCTTCAAATACAAAGTTGTTATCTATCATTAACCATATTTCCTGTGCTATACATTGTATCCCTGTGTCATTTTTATTTTATAGCTGGAAGTTTATACCTTTTAATCCCCTTACCTTATTCTCCCCTTCTCCCCAATTCCCGCCCCTCTAACAACCACCAGATTGTCCTCTGTATTTATTAGTCTGTTTTCTCTTGTTCATTTCGTTTTGTTTTTTAGCTTCCACATATGAGTGAAATCATATGGTATGTCTTTCTGTCTGACTTATTTCACTTAGCATAATATGCTCTGGATCCATCCATGTTGTCACGAATGACAAGATTTCACTCTTTTTTATAGTTCTGTAATACTCCATTACAGACACACACACACACACACACACCACATCTTCTTTATCCAATCATCTATCAATGGACACTTAGGTTGGTTCTCTATTTGGCTATTGTTAATAATGCAGCAGTGAACATAGGGGTGCATATACCTTTTTGAGTTAGTGTTTTCATTTGTTTTGGATAAATATTCAGAAGTGGAACTGCTAGATTATATGGTAGTTCTATTTTTAATTTTTTTAAAAACCTTCAATGTTTTCCAGCAGCTGCACCATTTTGCATTCCCACCAACAGTGCATAAGGGTTCCCTTTTCTCCACATCCTCGCCAACACTTATTTTTTGTCTTTTGATAAAAACCATTCTGAAAGGTGCTGGATGATAGCTCATTGTGGTTTTGATTTGTATTTCCCTGATCGTTAGTGATGGTTAGCATCTTTTCATGTGTTTTTTGGCCACTTGTATGTCTTCTTTGGAGAAATGTCCATTCAGGTCCTCTGCTTATTTTTTAACTAGTTTGTTGACATTGAGTTGTGAGTACATTATATATTTTGGATATCAACCCCTCATCAGTTATGTCATTTGCAAATACATTCTCTAATTCAATAGTTTGCCTGTTTATTTTGTTGATGGCTTCCTTTGTTATACAAAAGCTTTTAAGTTTGATGTAGTCCTATTTGTTAATTTTTGCTTTTGTTGCCCTTGACTGAGGAGACAGATCCAAAAATCTTCTTAAACCAACGTCCAAGAGTTTCCTGCCTATTTTTTCTCCTTGTAGTTTTATGGATTCTGGTCTTACACTTAAGCCTTTAATTCATTTTGAGTTTATTTTCATATATGGTATAATAATTTTCATATATAGTCCAGTTTCATTCTTTCACATGTCATTGTCCAGCTTTCCCAAATCATTTATTGAAGAGACGTCTTGTCATTTCTCCATCATGTATTCTTGCCTCCTTTGTCAAAGATTAACTGACCATATAAGTGTGGGTTTATTTCTGGATTCTCTGTTATGCTCCATGGATCTATGTGTCTGTTTTTGTGCCAGTGCCATACTGTTTTGATTACTATAGCTTGGTATTAAAGTTTGGAAATCAGGAAGTGTAATACCTTGAGCTTTGTTCTTTCTCAAGATTACTTTAGCAGTTTGGGGTCTTTTTTGTTTCTTTGCAAATTTTACATTTATTTATTCTAGCTCTGTGAAAAATGCCCCTTGGTATTTTCATAGAGGTTGCATTAAATCTGTAAACTGCTTTGGATAGTATGGACATTTTAAGAATATTCTTCTAACCCATGACCATAGTATATTTTCCATTTATTTGTGTCTTCAATTCGCTCATCAATGCCTTACAGTTTTCAGAGTATAGGTCTTTCATCTCTTTGGTTAAATTTATTCCAAAATATTTTATTCTCCTTGATGCAATTGTAAATGGTATTGTTTTCTTC
Organism: Ailuropoda melanoleuca; assembly: GCF_002007445.2. Taxonomy (NCBI): domain Eukaryota; kingdom Metazoa; phylum Chordata; class Mammalia; order Carnivora; family Ursidae; genus Ailuropoda; species Ailuropoda melanoleuca. The sequence goes on along the minus strand of NC_048222.1, from coordinate 51,400,425 downwards.
ATTACTTCTTCTGATAGCTCATTATTAATGTATAGAAATGACACAGAATTATGTATATCAATTTTGAAATCTGCAACTTACTGAGCTATTTTATTAGCTCTCATAGTTTTTTGGTGGAGTATTTAGGATTTTCTATATATAGTATTGTGTTACCTACAAATAGTTTTATTCCTCCTTCCTTCACAATTTGGATGACTTTTATTTCTTTTTATTATTTTATTGCTAAAACTTATGGCTAAAACTTCCAATACTGTTGAATAAAAGTGGTAAGAGTGCACAACCTCATCTTGTTCCTGATCTTAAAGGAAAAGCTTTCAGATTTTCATCATTGAGTTTGATATTAGCTATAGGTTTGTCATATAAGGCCTTAATATGTTGAGTTATGTTCTCTCTCTACCCATTTTTGTTAAAAGTTTTTACCATAAATAGATTTTGAATTTTATCAAGTGCTTTTTCTGCATCTATTGAGATGATTATATGATTTTTATCCTTTTTATTAATGTAGTGTATCCCACTGACTAATTGGCAGATACTGAACCATCCTTGCAGCCCTGGAAAAAAATCCCAGTGGTCATGTTGTACAATGTTTTTAATGAAATGTTGAATTCAGTATATTAGTATTTGTTTTAAGAATTTTGAATCAAAGTTCATCAGGGATATTGACCTGTAAGTTGGGGGTGGAGGTCTTTCTCTGGTTTTGGTATCAGGGTAATGCTGGCCTCAGAAAATGAGTTTGGAGGCATTCCTTCCCCTTCAATTTTTTGGAGTAGTTTGAGTCTTCTTTAAATGTTTGATCAGGTTGACCTATGAAGCCATCTGGTCCTGGGCTCTTGTTTATTGGAATTTTTTATTATTGATTCAATTTAGTTAGTAGATATGTCTTTTAAGATTTTCTATTTCTTCTTATTCAGTCTTGGAAGATTGCATGTTTCTAGGGCTTAATCCATTTCTTCTTAGCTATCCCATTTGTTGGCATATAATTGCTTATAATAGTCTCTAGACCCTTTATATTTCTGTGGTATCAGTTATTTCTCCTTCATTTATAATTTTATTTGCATCCTTTTTTATTAACAACTCTAGATAAAATGTTATCGATTTTATCTTTTCAAAGAACCAGTTCTTGATTTCATTAACCTTTTCTATTTTTTTTTTAGTTCCCATTTCATTTGTATCTGCTCTGATCTTTATTCTTTCCACTAACTTCAGGCTTTGTTCTTTTTCTAGTTTATTTAGGTGTAAGTTTAGATTGTTTGAGATTCTTCTTGTGTCTTGAGGTGGACTTGTATCACTCTAAACTGCCTTCTTAGAACTGCTTTTGCTGTATCCCATAGATTTTGTACTGCTTCCATTTTCACTGGTCTCAAGGTTTCTTTTTTTTAATAAATTGTTATGGACTGAGGAGATTTATATAAAAGGAAGGCAAGACATTTGATGAATAATTGCACACTAAGAGACAATAATTCTTAATTCTGACTTTTTTTTCTTAAAGAACATGTTTAGATTTAATTTCTTTTCATAAGATGGCTACGCTTTTTAGTATGTTGACATGCAATGTTACATTCATTAGTTTCAGGTGTACACCTTAGTGATTTGACAGGTTTATACATTATGCTATGTTCACCACAAGTATAGCTACCATCTGTCCCATTATATCAGTATTACAATGTCCTTGACTATATTCTTTATGCTGTTTTTTATTCCCACGAAATACTCATTCCATAACCGGAGGACTGTATCTACCACTCCCCTTCAATTTTGCCCAACCACCCCTCCCCAGCAATCATTGGTTTGTTCTTTGTATTTATAGATCCTACTTTTTTCGGGTTTCCTTTAGGAGTGGAATCATATGGTATTTGTCTTCCTTAGTCTGACCTGTTTTACTTAGCATAATACCTTCTCAGTCTATTAGTGTTGTCTCAAATGGCACGAAATCCTTTTTATGGCTGTGTAATATTCCATCCATGTGTCTGTGTGTGTATATATATATATGTATACCACATTTTCCTTACCCATATCCATTCATCTACTGACGAACACTCAGGTTGCTTCCATGTCTTGGCTGTCATAAATAATGCTGCATAAATATAGGGATGCATAAAGATAGGTCCTCTGCCCATTTTTTAATCAGATTGTTTGGTTTTTTGGTGTTGAGTTATATAAGTTCTATATATATATTTTGGATACTCTTTCTTGGATATGCCATTTGCAAATATCTTCTCCCATTTTTGGTTGTCTTTAAGTCTTCTTGATGGTTTCCTTTGCTGTCTCAATAGTTTATTTTTGCTTTTGTTTCTTTGCCTTAGGAGACATATCTAGAAAACTGTTGCTATGGCTGATGTCAGAGAAATTACTGCTTGTGTTCTCTTCTAAGATTTTTATACTTTCAGGTATCACATTTAGGTCTTTAATCCATTTTGAGGTTATTTTTGTGCATGGTGTTAGAAAGTAGTCAAGTTTCATTCTTTTCTATGTAGCTGTCCAGGTTTCCCATCACCACTTATTGAAAAGACTTCATTATGAGTAAATAGAAGTGCTACTGATTTCTGAGTATTAATTTTGTATCTTGCCGCTTTAATGAATTGGTTTATTTCTTATAGTTTTTTGGTGGAGTCTTTAGGATTTTCTGTAGAGTATTATGTTGTCTACAAATAGTGACAGTTTAGCTCCTTCTTTATCAATATGGATGCCTCTTATTTCTTGTCTGATTGCTGTGGCTAAGATTCTAGTATGTTGAATAGAAGTAGTGAGAGTGGACATCCCTGTCTTGTTTCTGATCTTAGAGGGAAAGCTCTCAGTTTTTCACCATTGAGGATGATGTTAGCTGTGGGTTTTTCATATATGGCCTTTATTATGTTGAGATGTTCCCCCAACTCTATTTTGAGTTTTTATCATGAATGGATGTTGAATCTTGTCAAATACTTTTTTTCTGAAAATATTGAGATGATCATGTGATTTTGATCTTTCATTTTGTTGATGTGTTATATCATGATGATTGATTTGCAAATATTGAACCATCCTTGCATCCTGGGAATAAATCCCACCTGATGGTGGTGAGTGAGCTTCTTAATGTATTGTTGTATGTGGTTTGCTAATATTATGTTGAGGATTTTTGCATCTATGTTCATTAGGAATATTGGCCAGTAATTTTCCTTTTTTGGGGTGTCTTTGTCTGGTTTTGGTATCAGGATAACACTGGCCTTATGGAATATATTTGAAAGCTTTCCTTCCTCTTCTATTTTTTGGAATAGTTCAAGAAAAATAGGTATTAACTCTTCTTTAGATGTCTAGTAGAATTCACTTATGAATCTATCTGGCCCTGGACTTTTATTTTTTGGTAGTTTTTTGATTTACAGATTCAATTTCCTTACTTCCACTGGTCTGATCAGATTTTCTATTTCTTCCTCATTTAGCTTTGGAAGATTGGATGTTTTTAGGAACTTACCCATTTCTTCTAGGTTGTCCAATTTGTTGGCATATAGTTTTTCATGGTATTCTCTTATAATCTTTTGTATTTCTGTGGTGTTCACTATTACTTCTCACTTGTTTCTATTTTTATTTATTTGGGTCCTTTCTCTTTTTTTCTTGATGAGTCAGCCTAAGAGTTTGTCAGTCTTCTTTATCTTTTCAAAGAACCAGCTCATGGTTTCATTAATTTTTTTAAGCCTCTATGTCATTTATTTCTGCTCTGATCTTTATTATTTCCTTTCTTCTACTCACGTGGGCTTCGTTTGTTCTTCTTTTCCTGGTTCCTTTGGATGTAAGGTTAGATTGGTTTGAGTTTTTTCTTGTTTCTTGAGGTAGGCCTGTATTGCTGTATACTTCCCTCTTAGAACTTTTTTCACTATGTCCCAGAGATTTTAGACTGTTGTGTTTTCATTTTCATTTGTACTTTTTAAAATTTCTTCTCTGATTGTTTAATTGACCCATTAGTTGTTCAGTATCATGTTCTTTAGTGACCATGTGTTTGTGAGGTTTTTTCCAGTTTTTTTTCTTGTGATTATTTCCTGTTTCATACCACTGTCTTCAGAAAAGATGCATGGTATGATTTCAATCTTCTTAAATTTATTGAGGCTTGTTTTATGGCCCAATATGTGATCTATTCTGAAGAACATTCCATGTGCACTTGAAAAGAATGTATATTCTGTTTTTTGGATGGAATGTTCTGTATATATCATTTATGTCCATCTGGTCCAATTACAAAGACATTGTTTCCTTATTGATTTTCTGTTTGGATAATCTATCTATTGATGTGAGTGGAGTATTAAAGTTCTCTATTATGTTGTATTACCATCAGTTTCTCTTTTTATGTCCATTAATATTTGCTTTATATATTTAGGTGTTCCAGTGTTGGGTGTGTAGATATTTTGCTATATCCTCTTGTTGGTTTGATCCCCTTATTGTTACGTAATGCCCTTTGTCTCTTGTTACAATCTTTGCCTGAGAATCTATTCTGTCTGATACAAGTACTGCTACACTAACTTTTTTTTTCCATTTCCATTTGCATGGTAAATGTTTTTCCATCCTTCACTTTCAGTCTGTATACCTCTTTAGATCTGCAGTGAGTCTCTTATAGATAGGTCTTGGGTTTTTTTGGTTTTTTGTTTGTTTGTTTATTTCTCTTACCTATCCCACCACTCTGTCTTTCTAATGGAGCATTTAGACCATTTACATTTAAAGTAATTATTGATAGGTATGTACTTGCCATTTTTAAAATTTGTTTTCTGGTTGTTTTTGTAGTTCTTTGTTCCTTTCTTCTCTTGCTCTTTGTGATCTTGCTCTCTTGCTCTTTGGCTTTCTTTCTCTTTATTTTATTTTATTTATTTTTTTGTTTATCATAGTATTGGGTTTGTGGTTACACGAGGTTCATATATAATATACCAAGTAAATAGCAGTCCATATTAATTTGATGGTTGTTTAAACTCAAACACAGTCTTCTTTTTCCCCTTCTCTTCTTTTTTTACCCCCTTCTCCACACCTTATGTATATGGTGCCATACTTTATATCTTTTTATTCACATTTCCTTATGTCTAATTATATACATTTCCACTTAGAGAAATCCCTTTAACATTTCTTGTAGGTCTGGTTTAATGGTGATAAACTCCTTTATCTTTTGTTTGATGGGAAACTCTTTATATCTCCTTAAAATCTCAGTGATTACCTTGCCAGTAGAGTATTCTTGGTTATAGGCTTATTCCTTATAGCACTTTGAATATATCACTACCTTTTTGACTTGCAAAGTTTCTGCTGAAAAATCAGCCTGTAGTTTTATAGATTTTTCTCTTGTAGATAACTTTTAGTTTCTTGCTGCTTTTAAGATTCTCTCTTTACCTTTACCTTTGACATTTTAATTATTATGTGTCCCCTATGCAGACTGTGTGTGCTTGGTGACTTTTGCTAGCTGGCTAGAGCTGTGATTGTGTATGCTAGTTACTTTGTTAAACCATGGTTTTTTACAGAAAGGATTGTAAAATAGTAATAAATAATAATAATAATAATAATTAAAAGAACAAAACCAAAAAGAAAAAAGATGAATTTAAAAAGTAAAAATTATTTATTAAAATTAAACACACACACACACACACACACACACACACAACCATGGCTTGTTTTCTCTGCCCCAGCACCACAGGGTTGCTGGTGTGGGCTTATGGACCCTGGGTCCACTGAGGTCACAAGTTCACTGTGAGTTGGACCCTACTCTAGTCTGGACTTTTAAGGTGGAGGGGGAGAACAGTCCAGCAGTTTCTAAACCCTGTTAAGCCACAGCCTTTTTTCCTGTGCCCCAGTGCCACCAGGGCTGGTGTGGGCTTCTGGACCTGGGCTTGCTGAGGTTGACAGCCTTCTGTGACAATCTGACCTGCCAAATATGGCATCTGAACCCACCCCTCATGGCATTCAGACCCTGCTCCAGTCTGGGCTTTTAAGGTGGAAGAAGAGAGAGTGTTCCTATAGCTCCTTGGTCCCTTTAAAACTGCTGCTGCTTTTTTCTGTGCCCCAGTGCAACTAGAGCTGGTGTGGGCTTGTAGGCCCTGGGCTCTCTAAAGTCGCAAGTTCACTGAGATGAGTAGACCTGCCCATATGGTGTCTGGATCTTGCTCTGGTTTGAGCTCTTAAGGTGAAGGGAGAATGTAAACTGTGCCCCATCTCTGACCTGGAGAGTTTTCCTGCAGCTCCCCTGACACTTGGCAGAGTTCCAATGCTGTCTCTTTTATATGCTAGTTGATTTTTAAAACCACGGTTTTAAAAATAAATGATAGATAGATAGATGATAGATAGATGATAGATAGATGATAGATAGATGATAGATAGATAGATAGATAGATAGATAGATAGATAGATAGATGATAGATAGATAGATGATAGATATAAAAATAAAAATACAAACCACGGTTTTTATTCTTTTCCCAAGGATACAGGGATCTGTTCCTAATCCCTCAGTACTATCCCTTTCCACTGCAGTTCACAGCATTAGGGGTGGGAGTTCCCTTTGTTACTGTATCTCCATCTCTTGCTGTTCTGTTGCTATTTTCACTATCTGTGGTTCTTCAGTAGTTGTTTAGTCAGCCCTCAGTTCTTCTTCAGGAGGAATTTTTCTATTAATAGGTATAATTTGGTTTGTCCTTGTGTTCTTCATTGTTTGTTCTTTTCTTGTTTTCTTCCTTTGTGATTTGGTGACTTTCCTTAGTATTTTATTTGTACTCCTTTTTCTTTATGTTTTGTGTATCTCTGTGGTTTGTGGTTACCATGAGGTTCATATATAACATCCTGTGTATACAGCAGTCTATTTTAAGTTGAAGGTCACTTAAGTTCAAGCACATTCTAATTCTAAAAGCACAACACTTTTACTCCAGACACAACATTTTCTTTTTGATGTCCTATTTTACATCTTACTATTGTGAATCCCTTGACTTATAAATCTAGATGATTTTACTACTTCTTCCTTTTAACCTACATACTAGCTATGTAGGTAAGTGTACCACTACCTTTACTATATGTTTACCTTTACCAGTGAGATTTTTTTCTCCCATAATTTTTTTATTTCTAGTTATGGCTTTTCTTTTCCTTTTTAAAGAAATCCCTTTGACATCTCTTGTATGGCTGGTTTATTGTTGACAAACTCCTTTAGGTTTTTTTCTGGGAAATTCCTTTTCTCTCCTTCAGTTCTGAGTGATAACCTTGCCAGGTAGAATATTCTTGGTTTAAATTTTCCTTTCAACACTTTGAATATTTCATTCCACTCCTTCCTGGCCTGAAAGTTTCTTCTGAAAAACAGGTGATGGTCTTATAGGGGTTACCTTGTACATAACTAGTTGTATTCCTCTTGCTGTTTTTAAGATTTCTCTTTAACTGTTGGCACTCCGATTATAATATATCTTGGTATGGTCTCATTGGGTTCATTGGATTATTTGGGTCTTATCATGGTCTTAACATTATCATGGTCTCATTGGGTTATTTGGAAACTCTGTGTTTCCTGGATTTGGATATCTGTTTCTTTCACCAGGTTAGGGAAGTTTTCAGCCATTACTTTATTGAATAGATTTTCTATCCCTTTCTCTTTCTCTTCTCTTTCTGGGACCCCTATAATGTAAATGTTAATGTTTGATATTGTCCAAAAGTCTCTTAAATGATCTTCATCTTTCTTATTCTTTTTTCTTTCTGATGTTCACTGTAGTGATTTCCACTATGCTGTCTTCCAGATCACTGATCTATTATTCTGTATCATCTAATCTGCAGTTGATTCTCTCTAGTATAGTTTTGTTTTCAATTATTGTGTTTTTCATCTCTGATTAGCTTTTTATATTTTTTCTTTGTTGAAGTTCTCATTGTGCTCACTGTGCATCTTTATGATTATTACTTTGAATTCTTTATTTGCTTATCTCCATTTCATTTAGTTCTTTTTCCAAGATTTGTCTTGTACTTTAATTTGGAGCATATTCCTCTGTCTCATTTGGAAACTCTGTTTTTACATATTAGGTAGATCAGTTACATCTCCTGATCTTGAAGAAGTGGCTTTATGCATTAGGTATCCTGTGGGACCTAGTAGCACAACAACCCCTCCCCTAGTGCCCCAAACTAGGTGTCCCAGGAGGCTGCATGCACCCTCCTGTTGTGGCTGAGCTACTATTTTGCAGACTCAGTGGTGTACAGGGTTGCCCCCCAGCAGGGGGGACATGGCTGCATGGTCCAGCTGCGACTGGTAACAGCCTTATACTGAGGAGTAGGCATGGACCCCACCCTGTCCTAGAGGCCCAACTTTGACTACTGCAGTTCTACTGGTGTGCAGTGTTGGCCCCTGGCTTGATTTGCTGTAATGACTACCTGCAATAGTTGTAGGTACATGGTAGATAGGGCAGGCCTTTGGCACGCTTTGCTGCAAGGTCTCGCTGTGTGTGTTGTAGGTGTTCTAATGTGTGAAGCTGGTCCTCCCAGAGCAGGGGCACTTGAGAGTGTTTCCAGTGCTGGCAGAGGCCACCAACCAGGAGTAGTAGGGCAGTGAGCTGCCTGGTGGGAGGGACTCTGAGACAGGTGGGCAGTGTGTGCATGGTGCTGCATAGGAAAATCAGAGCAGAGTAAGCAGGGCTAACACAATAGTGTCAAAAATGGTACCACTAGCACCAGGCCAGCTAGCTAGAAGGGAAGTGATAAAGGTGTCCACCAGTGCTTCCATCCCCAGAGTATGTTCCAACAGATCCCTGACCCTCTAGCACACATCCTTAAATTAGTCAGTGATTTTCTTCACATGTAACCCAGGTGCTTTTCAAACTGCTGTCTCTGCACTGGGACTTGGAGAGATCAAGATTAGTGTACATCCTTTAAAAGCAAGTGTCCATTTCCTACTGCCCTCTTTTTCTCCCAAACATAAGGCCTACAGGTTTTCAAAGCCAGACATTATGAGGGTTCATCTTCCCTGTTTAAGAGCCCTGATGTGGAATCCAATGTGGAGCTTGGAATGCTTGTTCCTCAGGGAGGGCCGCTATGGTTGTGATATCCTTCCCAGTAGTGGATCACCATGCCTGGGGGGGGGGGTTCTGACTAAACCATTTCTTCACCCCTCCTATCTGACTTGATTTTTTTTTCTTTATATCCTTAGTTGTGTATGATATGTTCTGCTAATATTCAATTTGTTCTCAAATACAGTTCTATGTGTAGTTGTAGATTTTGGTGTGTTGAGGTGGGAGGTAGGTATGAGCTTAGGATCTTTCTACTCCACCATCTTGATCTTGCCTTTCCTCTATGGTCCTTTTAATGAGTTCTTAAATTCAGTTTGCTAATATTTTGTTGAGAATTTTTGCATCTGTTTTGCTAGGGATGTTGATCTATAGTTTTCTTGTAGTGTTCTTATCTGGCTTTGGTATCAGTGTAATGCTGGTCTCATAAAACGAGTTTGGAAGTGTTCCCCCCTCTTCAATTTTTTGGAAGATTTTGAGAAGGACTGGCATTAACTCTTTAAGTGTTTAACAGAATTCACCTGTGAAGCCATCTGGTCCTGGGGTTCTCTGTGTTGGCAGGTTTTGATTACTAACTTAATTTCCTTACTCATCGGTCTGTTCATCAGAACTTCTTCAACTTCTTCCTGATTCTTCTAGGTTATCTAATTCACTGACATATAATTGGGTTTTTTTAAGATTCTATTTATTTACTTGAGAGAGAGCAAGAGAGAGCACAAAGGGAGAAGGAGAGAATACAGAGGGAGGAGAAGCAGACTCCTCACTGAACAGAAAGCCTGACACAGAGCTTGATCCCAGGGCCCCAGGATCTTGATCTGAGCCAAAGGCAGACACTTAACTGACTAAGCCACCCAGGCACCCTGACATATAATTGTTCTTAACAGTCTCTTGTGATCCTATGTGTTTCTGTAGTGTCAGTTATTTCTCCTCTTTCATTTCTGACGTTGAGTCTTCACCTCCTTTTGTCTTAGTCTTGCTAAAGGTTTATTAATTTTGTTTCTTTTTGATAAACCAGCTCTTATTTTCATTGATCTTTATTGTTTTTCTGGCATCTATATGATTTATGTCCACTCTGACCTCTATTATTTCCTTCCTTCTAACTTTGGGCTTAACTTGTTCTTTTTCTAGTTCTTTGGGGTATAAAGTTAGTCTTGCTTTTTTTTTTAACTTGTGATTTTTCTAACTTCTTAATATATATATTGATCACTATGAACTTCCCTCTCAGAACTGCTTTTGCAGCATACCATAGTTTTGGTAAATTGTGTTTCTATTTTCATTTGTTTTGAGATATACTTTGATTTCTCTTTTTATTTTCTCTTTGACCCATTGGTTGTTCAGGAATGTGTCATTTCCACACATTTGTAAATTTTCCAGCTTTTCTCATGCTGTTGACTTCTAGTTATATACTGTGGTTAGAAAAGATCTTGGTATGGTTTCTACTCCTTAAATTTGCCAAGACCTTATTTTGTGGCCTATCATATGATCTATCCTTGACAATATTCCATGTACACTTGAGCAGAATTTGTATTCTGTTGCTGCTGTTGGACAGAATGTGCTGAAGATGTCTTAGGTCCATTTGGTCTACTGTATAGTTCAAGTCCATTGTTTCTTGTTGATTTTTATGTCTGGATTATCTATCCATTGTTGAAAGTGGGGTGTTGGAAATCCCCTACTATTATTGTCGTCTATTTCTTCCTTCATATTTGTTAGTATGTGCTTAATATATTTAGGCGCTTCAATGTTGAGTGTATATATATTTATACCTTTTTTTTTTTTTGGTTTCCACTTGCATGGAATATCTTTTCCATTCCTTTACTTTGAGTCTAGTTGGGTCTTTAGAGCTGAATTGAGTCTCCTATAAGCACCAGGTAGTTGGGTCTTAGTCTTTGTTTCTTTGTTTGTTTGTAACCTTCCAGCCAATTTGTGACTTACAATTAAAGAAACTGATCTATGTACATTTAAAGTATTGATATGTAAGGACTTACTAAGTTGGTAAGTAAGCTATCTTACTAATTTCTGGTTGTTTTGTATTTCCATTGTTTTTTCCTCTGTCTCTGACTACTTTCATATCTTAATTTCCATGGCAGTATATGCTTGGTTTCCTTTTTTTTTTTTTTTTTTTTTTTTTTTTNGTCTTTTGTGTATGTACTCTAAGATTTTTGTTTTGTTATTACACTGTAAATTACATAAAACATAGATAAAACTGTGTATTTTAGGCTGATACTTAGCTTTGAACACCTAGAAAGGCTCCACCTTTTTGCTCCTTCCTTTTATAATTACTGATGTTACAATTTACCTCTTTTTAGGTCATGTATTTGTTACAAATTTATGGTTATTTTTACTAGACTTTTCCTTTAACTTTTATACTATTGGTGAGTAAACACCGTCCTAATATAGAGTTACATTTTTCCATTCTATTTTTCACTTTTACCAGTGTTTTGCGCATTTTCATGTTTTCACGTGGCTGATTAGTGTCTTCATCTCAGTTTGAAGAGCTCCTTTCAGCATTTCTTACATGGCAAGTCTGGTGGTGAACTCCCTTGGTTTTCATTTGTCCAGAAAGGCCTTTTTTTCTCCTTTATAACAGAAGGGTAACTTTACTGGATAAAGTATTCCTAGCTGGCCATTTTTAGTTTTCCATACTTATCATTCCACTCTCTCCTGACCTGTAGATTTCTGCTAAGAAATCTGCTGATATCCTAATATGGGTTCCTTTATAGGTTACTTTCTTTTTTTACTCTGGGTGCCTTTAAGATTCATTATTTATCATTAATTTTTGACAGTTCCATTATAATAGAGAAGGTTTTTTGCATTAAATAACTTTTTGCATTGAATAGGATATTCTTTCAGCTTCATGAACTTCTATGTCCTCTTCCCTCCCCAGGTTTGGCAAGTTCTCAGCTATTATTTCTTTAAATAAACTCTGTCTCCTTCTTCTTCTCTTTTCTTCTGGAACACTAATTATTCAGATATTTGCCTTTCTGATGGAAACTGATGGCTCTTGTAGGCTTTCTTCACTCTTTTTTAAATCTTAGTTCCCTCCCTTCTAACTGTATTATTTCTATTTTTCTATCCTCCAACTTACTTCTTTGTTCCGTCTGGTGTGCCCTGCTGTAGGTGGTCTGTACTGCATTCTTCATTTCATTCACTGAATTTTACAGCTCTATAATTTTTTTTTTGAGATTTTATTTATTTATTTGACAGAGATAGAGACAGCCAGCGAGAGAGGGAACACAAGCAGGGGGAGTGGGAGAGGAAGAAGCAGGCTCATAGCAGAAGAGCCTGATGTGGGGGCTCGATCCCATAACGCCGGGATCACGCCCTGAGCCGAAGGCAGACGCTTAACCGCTGTGCCACCCAGGCGCCCCCACAGCTCTATAATTTCTGTTCAGTTTGTGTACATAAATTTTTATTTATGTATACAATTTTATATGTTCAATTATATATAATTTCAGTCTCTCTGGTAAAGAATTCTTCTGTTAATTTTATTCCTGATTTCCTTGAATTTCCTTTGGGTTTTCTTGTAAAGCATTGAATTTCTTCATAATAACTATTTTGAATTCATAAGTTAGAACACAATATTCCATGCCTTTGAGTTTGGTTGCTGGAGAATTATTTCCTTTTTGTGATAACGTATTTCCTTAACTTTTTTCATATTGTTCATAGTTATGTGCTTTTGCTTTTGCATTTGAAGTAGTAGACACCTCCTTAACTAAGTTTTTATACTTTGGTTCTTACTATTCATCAGGCTGGCTATTAGACATCTGTCTTTTGTATTCTAGAAACCTGTCTTTGGTGCTATAGCTCAAGTTTGTGGTTTCTCCCTTGCCCTTGACTAGGTCCAATACCTTGAGCACACTCCCTGACTGTTGAAGCTCACTCTCACAGGTGCACTCAGGAGCACATACAAGGATGCAGCAGAGTAGGGAGGAAGTGTGCATTTAGCACTTGGGTTTTGGGGGGTGCCCTGCCCAAGCAATTTAAGAACTGGTTCTCAGTTCACTGTAGCCTGTGGGTCTTGTGGATGAAAGGCCCATTGGTTTTCAAAGCTAAGTATGGGGGGGGGGCATCTCTCAGTTGCAGATGTTAAAAGTTGGGGTTCTAACTTCAAACCTTTCACTCCTCAGGGAGAATCTCAAAGTTATGAGTTCCCTTCTGATTGTGGGTCACCATACCAGGGATGGGGTCTATGGCAAGTCTGTGTCAGCCTCTCCTACCCATTTCAATTTTGGGTTGTTTTTTTTTTTTTCTCATTCACTTGATTTGTAGGAGTCGCACAGTTGTGGTTTGTTGGTTGGTTGGTTTGTTTTGTTGTGTTGTGTTGTTTTGTTTATATCTTTCATAAGAAACTGCTACATATGTAGCTATAGGTTTGATGTGTCCACGGCAGCAGGTGAGTTCAGGATCCTCCTACATTGACGTCTTGGTCCACAACTTCTTCATTCCTTTTTATTTATTTTTTCCATTTTCTACTATGATTGGATATTTTCAATGGATATTTTCAACTGATCTATCTTCAAGCTCACTGATTCTTTTCTGCTTGGTCAAGTCAGATGTTGAAGCTTTCTACTGAATTTTCAGTTCATTCGTTATATTCTTCAGCTCCAAAATTTGTCTGGTTCTGTTATTTGTTTTCTATCTCTTTGTAGGACTTCTCATTTTGTTCTTGTATTCCTGATATTGTTGAATAATTTCTGTGTTCTCTTAAAGCTATTCAAGCATCTAGAACAATTATTTTTTAATTTTCTATTGGAAAATCTCTGGGCCTCCACTTCTTTGGGGGCCAGTTAGTAGAGATTTACTCTAATCTTTTGGTGGAGTCATGTTTCCTTGATTGTTTTTGATCCCCGTAGCTTTGCATAGGTGTCTGAACATTTGAAAGCAGACATCTCTTCAGATTTTATGGACTACATTTTGTAAGGGCGGTCTTTCACCTGTAGGTAAGGGCATGCTGGGACATACTGTGACCCTGGGTCTAGTGGTACAGGATACCAAGTGCAGGGGCATGTGGCAGTACTGGGTGTGAAAGAGTATGATGTCTGTCTACTCAAGCTGCTTAAGGTCCAGATCAACAACTGCATGTTTTGGTGAGCATTACGGGTGTCTGCAATGGCTCAAAGGGCTATTGGGGTTCTCACTGGTGCCTCCTGGTCCAGCAGCTAGGGATCAGAGTAGACATCAGTGGTACCATCAAGTGTGGACACCAGCTACAAGTGCCTATGTAGTGTCAAGGGCCAGCTGTAAACACACATATAGTGGTAGGAGCCAGGAAAGGCTGCAAAGGCTAGGGTCAACTGTGGGCACACTGGAAGCTGCAGGGCCTTAGATATCATTATGTACCACCTTGGCTGCTGGGTCTTATAATGTGTGCATGGCAGTGGAAGCCAGTTATGAGGGTCTGGCAGGGCCATGCAGGTATACAGCTGAAGAGGAAGGTGCAGATGAGTGCAGTGGTGCAAGACAGTAATGAAGATAACACTTTATCTGAGCCTACAAGCATCTGGGAGACCCTGAATGTTGGGTATGCTCTCCCCTGGCTGCACAGTCTCCCCTCAGACATGTGCACTGCACTGGAGGACAGTGATGTGTGTTCAGGCAGGTACACAGCTAGAGGGGTGAGCCCTGAGTATGCTCACATCAGTGGGGGTCCTTGCATTCACACAGCCACAGAGGTCTGGACTGGCTGACAGTATGGTTCCTAGGCTCCAGAAGGGCAGGCGGAGAAGTTAAGAGTGGAGAGGGACTCAGACAGCTGGCACCAGTGAGTGTGAGTATCTGTGAGGCAAAAGGAGGTGAAATCTGCAAGGAGTCCATAGCAGCTGTGCTGGATACTAGTTTCTTTGGTGGTGAAAGCTACCAGGTTTGTCTGCAGAACAGGTCTTTGGGAGCCACCATCACTCCTGCTATACGGCTTGTACATGAAGACTTTGCTTTTCCTCCTTGTTCCTAGCCATCTCTATACAACTAAGTTTTGCCACTCCAGGTACCTTGAAAGGCTAGGGAAGCTGGATCCTCAATTACCAAGGGAGGGGGAACACCTTCTAGCTGAGAAATTGACTCTTGCTGCTAAGCAAGGCCAGCTTAAGGAATAGGATGATGCAGGCAAAATGAAGCTTTTCTTTCCCTTTTTTTTGTGGTTATTCTCAGGTATTTTTATTCCACTGTGTTAAAGTTTCTTAAGTGGGTTCCAGAGTGCTCTCAGAGCTGTTTTTGTTCATGGATAACTGTCTAATTGTTGATCTTTATTGGGAGACAGAGGCTGAGGTCTCTTACACCACCATTTTGGTGACATCACTCCTGAATTCTAGTAAATATTGTCACATCAGTTTCATTACTTCAATTTATTCAGTCTTTTCCATCTTGCTCAGTGCCTAGACTAAGGGACTGCATCAGTAATGACTGGATCAAGGAGTTTCCTTCCCCCCACCCCAGAAAACCTTTCTGATCTTTAAACAAAAAGTCCAAAGTTACTTTGGTTGTAGTCAGTAATTAGACCTTAAATCACCAACTTCATTTGTCTTTTTTACTCTCAAAACCACAGTGACATGTGTGTTCTCTTGGAAGTTAGCCTGCCCTTCCAATATCATTGTTTTGTCTCCAGTAAGCATGCAGTTTGGGGTTTGAGATGAAAGCTCTAGTGACTCCATAATAACTTTCCGCTGGAAGTTCTGATAGCATTTTGGGAAGGTTACCACTTTGTTTTCCTATGGATAAGAGCTCCAACATATCAGGTTCTTAGGCAAATAAAAGTGATCAAAAATGAGTCTCTTAGCAGTATGTGGGCAAATGTATACCACTTTACTCTCCATCACTATTTCCCAAAAGAACAGCCTATCTTTTTAAATCACTGTTTTCCATGGCAACTTCTTCCACACTGAGAGTCACAATAGTACAAAGTTGGCCCAAGAAAACTCACAACCTTTGTTCCCAAATTATTCTTTTCAAGCAGCCCACACAATCCCAGGCCATGTCAGCCTTTTCATCATTTCCATACTGGGAAAGAGGCTTTGGAGAGGTCAATGAGAACAGTTCATTCAGTTTTTTTGTGGTCATTTGGGGGGAAAAAAGATCAAAATATTTTGCGAACCAGTAGAATAAGCCCTGAAAAATCCTATACTTAAGGACAAAGCCAGTGTTGAAATTTCAGCACACTGAAAAATTTCCCTGCAATGCTGGTCCACATTTCAGAAGGCTAGTGGAAAAACACTAAGAAATAATTTTCTGGTTGAAAGAATAATTTGTCTCATGATAGAGCTGAAAGTCTGAGCAGCATTTCATAATAGAGCCCTTGGGAATAATCTGAAACAAAATAAGCTACATTCATAACCTCATTCATCATTCAACAAGTATTTCTTGAATATCTACTACATGCCAGGCTATATGGGGACTCATGGCATTTCCAAAGATGAATCAGCCCTGTATGCTTAACTATAGGAATCTGGCCAAACTGGTTGAAAAGGAAAACAGTAGCTTTAGTAGCATCAACACAATAATTCCTGTTAAGTACTAGGAAAAAGCTACATCTTCTCATTTCATCTTCCCTACAATCCTACCAAGAAAGTACAGATGATGTAAGTGAGATTCTGCTATACTGGCCAGCACATACACAACTAGTATATAGTAGAATCAAGGTGAAAAACCAAGCCACTCTGACCACAAAGCCTTTAACTTGATGAACACCATAAGATACACTGAGAGAAAGGACACTGGCAGTTCTACAGAGAGAAATTACATCTCAGTCTTTTTGTAAATTTGGAGGTATTATAAACCATGTTTGGGGGCGCCTGGGTGGCAGAGCGGTTAAGCGTCTGCCTTCGGCTCAGGGCGTGATCCCGGCGTTGTGGGATCGAGCCCCACATCAGGCTCTTCTGCTATGAGCCTGCTTCTTCCTCTCCCACTCGCCCTGCTTGTGTTCCCTCTCTCGCTGGCTGTATCTCTCTCTGTCAAATAAATAAAATAAAATAAAAAAATCTTTAAAAAAAAAAAAAAGAAACCATGTTTGCCTAGACTTGGTGTCATCTTTATGCGCATTTAACATAAAACTTTCCTCAGCCTAGGAATGATCCCAACATCTTACTTCAGTTTCTCTGGGCTGGTTATAATTTTAGGAAAAGTCATCCATTAGACTATGGATCTTAACATATTTGGATGAAACCTGTCCTGAGGTAATCAGTCCCCCTCTAAACTAGGCCACTATGTGTCCTCTATGCCCATTTCTGTCTCCTTCCTCTTTCATGGGGAAACTTTTACCAAGTGGTTCCCATAGGGTTAATCCACATCACCCTCACTCCCCCAAAACATGATCTAATTCACATGGCCAGAATACTCCATTCCCACTGACCTCAGTAAATGGTCTGGTTGGGTTCCGTGCCCATATTGGAATGAATCAGTCTCCCCTAGGAATTTTCTGCTACCTCAGAAGAGTCTTTTCCTATTAGGCATTAAGGTGGAAGAGTATACCATTACCATCTTGTCCAACACAAAGAGCTGAGAGACAGAGTGAGGGTACTCTAACAGTATCATAGCCCACATACCTGAGGTTAACCACACACTTGGTCTTTTCAGTTCAGGGATCTAGTAAGTGTCCTCTCCATAAGCTTAGTGTGAACTGGGTTTCTTTCACTAGAAAACACCAATTATAAATAACGCATTAAAGCAGTCGTCTACAGACTTCTTTGATTATGTGTTCCTCATAAATTTTGCTCTCTCAAAATATATGCATGTGTTTATTAGATATTTGCATTGCTGCTTTAATATCATGTAGTTATAAAGAATACAAAAAATATATACAACATAAAAGGATAATTAAAAGCTAAATGTAAATAAAAGCTTTAATGTTTTCTTTCTGGACCCCTTTGAATTGTCTTGCAAAGCAAAGCCCCTGAATAGCCACATCTCATGTTAGAGACTACTGCATAAATGGAGACTGGGCAAGGCTGGGCAGTGCTGAGAAGAAAATCAGCTCAGGTCTTGAAAATGGAGCAATTCCTATTGGTGATACACTCAATGATGACACTCTGATAGTGGGTGATGGAGATCACTGGCAAAGATCAAGGATACTGAGCCTTGAGAGATTGGGGAATTTATGGGACAGAATAATAAGCAGCTCAGTAATGTCCTCTACTTTTCAACACCATCATGGAAGCCCTCTGCACTCTCCCCATCGAATTAATTATTCTCTAATAAGTCAACTTAGGCTCCCATCACCTTGTATAATAGCTAGGTAACAGCCCATCTATCTCGTTCACTTAACTGTAAACATTTTAATCACATTTCACTAATCTTTGCATCCCTAATGCTTGCTTAACATGGAACTGGGAAACTTCTGTGAGGAACAAATGCATGCATTACACTAGCTTAGAGCCAGAAAAAGAAATCAATTTAAGGCTCTTGCTTGGCATGAGATAAGATAGTAAGAACTCCAGTGTATCACTTCTCAGCTAAGAGAACTTCATGTTGAGCTTTATATGGGTATCTTTAAACCTTTGTGGGTAAGACCTGCAGCTTGAGTCTACTGCTTCAAAAGGAGAGACAATTTCTTATGCTTTCTCAATGACTCATTAAAATAAATTATAATAATAGCAAACATTCAGTATATGTGATAAGCTCTCAACTAAAAAATAAAATAAGTGCTATTATTCCCAATTTACATATATGAGAACTGAGACTTTCAGAGGTCAAATAACTTGACTGAGTTCAGAGTCAGGGGTCAAACAGAATTATGTGATTTCAAAGCTGTGCTATATTAAGAGCTTTCATTTTTAAAGCAGCCCTATGTCCTCTAAATTGCCTTGGCTGCAATCCCTCTCAACCAGGATCCAGGGTCTAACCCCTGGATCCTTATTGGCTATAGCTCCATTTAACCCCTTTGCTGACATTCTGCATGTCTGAGCTTCTCAGCACAGCACCTCTACCTGGTGCTACCCTACCTGGAATCCTGAGTCTAGCAACTCTCTGCTGCCCCCACCTAGCACCTAGAAGTACAGAGGCCACTTTGGCCTAAGTCATTCCTTATTAGCACTGTCCAATACCATGTATGTAACTAAATTTCCCAGAGGCTACATTAATAAAGTAAAAATAGAGAAAATAAATTTTGATATATTAATCTAACCCAATGTATCTAAAATATTAACATTGCAATACCCAAAATTTGTTAGTGAGGTATTCTATATTCTGTTTTCCTTCAAAATCTGGCATGTATTTTCTACTTATAGTACATCATAATTTGCACTAGCCACATTTCAAGCACTCAATAATCATATGTGGCTAGTGGTTATTGTAATTCTACATTTTAACCTTAGACGTTAATTCCATTAGCTTATGTTCCACCAAATAAAACTGGATTATAACAGAAGTATATCACTTGAGAGCCAATCTGCTATAGTGAGGAAAGCACAGGCTTTATAATCAGTCTTGAATTCAAATCCCAGAAAAATGATACAAAAAAATTTTTAAAAACTTCACTAATTGGTTGTTTGTAATAGTGAAAAATTAACATTTTTTTAAAAAAATTCCCTTCACTAGGGTAATGGGTAACAAATTGTGGTACATTTCCATGATGGCATATTGCATATCATTTAAATGAACAAACTAACTCTACATGTATGCACAATGTGGATGTAACTAAAATAATGTCTAGTGCAAAAATGTATTTTATGAGAGGATACCTTCAGTATGAGACTATTTTTTAAAAGTTAAATACATGGAAAATAATATGTTTGTAGATATACATTGATGAAGTGAAATTACAAAGACATGCCTGGAAAGCTATACATCCAATAATGGTTCTCTGGGAATAGAAGGAGGGAAATGGGGTGACAGTGTAGAAGGGAGACTTCAACAGTATTTGCGAGGACTTGTTAAGGAGGAAGAGGAAAAAAATTCTAAGACAAAAACTTTGTTAACAAATGACTACATGTCAATAAGTCCCTTGCCTGAAGAACACTATATGTACACCCTGTATCTTAGCAGTTTTGAGAAACCAAAACCAGCAAGTACAATTCTTAATCTAGAAAATTGGTAGACAGGCCTCTATCTGGAGATCAGTTTTCCAAGGTGGCCCATCCTCCTACATGGCAACCCCATACTTCAATAACACTGGCTTGGAGAAGGTTAAAAAAGCACCAAGGGAAGACTTACTAAATACTGAACTTACCACCTAAACAGGTCTGGGAAGAAATGCCTTTCTGAACAATCTAATGATTTAAGTTAAATGAGGCATGACAAAGAAGTGCCTTCACAGGCTGCTCCGTCTGTAGGATTTCTACTTAGAGCTATAAAAAACATAAGGAAACTTAGAGTAATTAATGCAAACTTAATTGTCATGCAAGCATTGGGAATTTAATACAATGTTTGTAAAGGATTTATTCCTGGACATATTTTTTATCAATACCTCCTAACCCATCTGTGCTTCTGCAATGAGGCTTCTAATGCTAAAGTCCTATGACTATCTCCATTCGCTCCATTATAATTATGTAACACTGCTTTTTCTGCCTGATCCCAGTTCAATTTAAACACTGACTAAATGGGAAATAAATTACTGTGGTGAAAGTATTGATGGAATTATCGTAAACTGGCATCCATGGAAACAAACTGTCCACTAATGAATTAATTGTACTCTTTATTTTGGGGGTGAGAACATTTGATGTAATGAAGTATATACACATTCACGGGCCCCAATAAATGGCTATGTTACAAGAACAACAGTAAATTAATTTCAAGTTTTTTATGGCATAAAGGCTCTAGTTAGAAAATGAGGAGTCTGAGCTTTGGAGAAGATGGCGGAGGAGTAAGGGACCCCTTTTTCAGCTGGTTCCCTGAGTCGAGTTGGATAGGTACCAGACCACCATGAACATCCACGGAATCAGCCTGAGACACAGGAAGATACATCTGGATCTCTACAAATGAACATCTCCAGTGCTGAGTCGAGGTACAAAGCGGGGAGCAATGAAACCGCGCACAGATATCGGAAGATAAATGGAAGGGGGAGGGAGCTGCCGTGTTAGGGCGCTGGGAAGCGGGAGCCACCTGCATGGGGGAGTGGGCGGACTTGCGGGCCTGCACCCGTGAGCGAGCAGACTGAGACCGTGAGCCAGGAATACGCATGACCAGACTGAAACGGAGCTCTGATGAACTCACTGGAACCAGACTGAGACCGGGAACTCTGGGAGCGTGGGGGCGGCTGGCGGTGTTAGAAACACAAAGGAGAGAGATGCGCCAGCCCTGGAAGTGAGGGCTGGGACGACGGCTGTGGGGTGCACATCCAGGGACACTGCAGGGTTGAGCAGCACCAAAAGAAACAGAGTTAAAGTGGTCAGAACATCAGTGGAGAGCGGCTTGCAATCCCTCTGTTCTGAGGCAGAGGCTGAGATTTGGCTACTGCTGCTCTGACTCTCAGAAGAGGCACAGCAAACTGCCAGGGAAAGCCACCAGAGAACAAAAGCCTGGAAATACTAGCTCACAGTGTGCCCATCCCCATCCCCCCTCCCAGGGGACACGGAGACTTTACCCAAAGAGGGTTGCCTGAGTATCAGTGGGGCAGGCCCCTCCCCCAGAAGGCAGGCTGAAAAATGAAGAAGTCCACATCCCTAGGGTCCCTATAAAACAAGTGCACACTGCCTGGGTCCTGGCCAATAATTTGGGCTCTGGACAACCCCACAACCTCTCCTCATTAGAATGACGAGAAGGAGAAATCCCCCCGAGCAAAGAAAAGACAATGAGTCTGTGGCCTCTGCCACAGAAGTAACGGATATGGATATAACCAAATTATCAGAAATGGAGTTCAGAGGAACAATGGTCAAGATGATGTGTAGACTTGAAAAAAAGAATTAACGAAAATGTTAATTTGGGGCGCCTGGGTGGCACAGCGGTTAAGCGTCTGCCTTCGGCTCAGGGCGTGATCCCGGCATTATGGGATCGAGCCCCACATCAGGCTCCTCTGCTATGAGCCTGCTTCTTCCTCTCCCACTCCCCCTGCTTGTGTTCCCTTTATCACTGGCTGTCTCTGTCTCTGTCAAATAATAAATAAAATATTTAAAAAAAAAAAAAAAGAAAGAAAATGTTAATGAGAATCCAGAATCTCTAAGGGCAGAAATGAGAGCAAATCTGGCAGAAATTAAAAATTCTATTAATCAGGGGCGCCTGGGTGGCACAGCGGTTAGGCGTCTGCCTTCGGCTCAGGGCGTGATCCCGGCGTTATGGGATCGAGCCCCACATCAGGCTCCTCCGCTATGAGCCTGCTTCTTCCTCTCCCACTCCCCCTGCTTGTGTTGCCTCTCTCGCTGGCTGTCTCTGTCAAATAAATAAATAAATAAAATCTTTAAAAAAATTCGATGAATCAAATGCAGTCAAGACTAGGATGCTCTGACGAGCAGGGTGAATGAGGCAGAAGAATGTATCGGCAAATTGGAGGATGGGTTAGTAGAAGAGAAAGTTAGAATAGAAAATTGGACCAAAAAAATCCAATCTCAAGAATGTAGGTACGGGAGATTACTGACTCAATGAAACATTCCAACGTCAGAATCATTGGCATCCCCGAAGAGGTGGAGAAAAATAGAGGTCTAGAAGAGATATTTGAACAAATTGTAGCTGAAAACTTCCCTAATCTAGCAAAGGAAACAAGCTTTCGTGTCCAAGAGGCAGAGAGGACCCCTCCCAAGCTCAACCACGACAAACCTACGCCACGTCACGTCATAGTGCAATTCGCAAATATTAGATCCAAGGATACAGTATTGAAAGCGGCCAGAGCAAAGAAATTTCTCACGTACCAAGGCAAAGTTATCAGAATTACATCAGAACTGTCTACACAGAGCTGGAATGAGAGAAAGGGTTGGGGGGCCATTTTTAAAGCTCTTTCAGAGAAAAACATGCAGCCAAGGATCCTTTATTCAGCAAGGCTGTCATTCAGAATTGATGGAGAAATAAAGACCTTCCAGAATCACCTGTCATTGACCAATTTCATAACCACGAAACCAGCCCTACAGGAGATACTAAGGGGGGCTCTATAAAAGTAAAAATGCCCCAAGAGTGATACAGAATAGAAAGTCACAATCTACAGAAACAAAGACTTTACTGGCAACATGGCATCATTAAAATCATATCTCTCACTAATCAGTCTCAATGTAAATGGCCTAAATGCTCCCATAAAACACCACAGGGTTGCAGATTGGATAAAAAGACATGACCCATCCATTTGCTGTCTACAAGAGACTCATTTTGAACCTAAAGATACATCCAGACTGAAAGTAAAGGAATGGAATACCATCTTTCATGCCAATGGACCTCAAAAGAAAGCTGGGGTAGCAATTCTCATATCAGACAGATTGGATTTTAAACTAAAGACTATAGTGAGAGATACAGAAGGGCACTATATTATTCTTAAAGGATGTATCCAACAAGTGGATATGACAATTATAAATATATATGCCCCCAACAGGGGAGCAGCAAGATACACAGGCCAACTCTTAGCCAGAATAAAGAGACATATAGATAAAAATACGTTAATAGTAGGGATCTTAACACTCAACTATCAGAAATAGAGCACATAAGCAGAAAATTGACAAACAAACAGGAGCCTTGAATGCCATACTCAATGAGTTGGACCTCATAGGCATATAGATAGAACACTACACCCCAGAATCAAAGAATACTCGTTCTATTCTAATGCCCATGGAACATTCTCAAGAAAAGACCATGTTCTGGGTCACAAAACAGGTCTCAACTGATACCAAAAGACTGAAATTATCCCCTGCATATTCTCAGACCACAACGCTCTGAAATTGGAACTCAACCACAAGGAAAAACCTGGAAGAAACTCAAACACTTGGAGGCTAAGAACCATCCTGCTCAAGAATGACTCGATAAACCAGGAAATCAAAAAACAAATTAAACAATTTATGGAGACCAACGAGAATGAATACACAACGGTCCAAAACCTATGGGATACTGCAAAGGCAGTCCTAAGGGGGAAATACATAGCCATCCAATCCTCACTCAAAAGAATAGAAAAATCTAAAATGCAGTTTTTATATTCTCACCTCAAGAAACTGGAACAGCAACAGAGGGACAGGCCTAACCCACTGACAAGGAAGGAGTTGACCAAGATTAGAGCAGAAATCAATGAATTAGAGACCAGAACCACAGTAGAGCAGATCAACAGGACTAGAAGCTGGTTCTTTGAGAGAATCCATAAAATTGATAGACCACTGGCAAAACTTGTCCAAAAACAAAGAGAAAGGACTGAGATTATTAAAATTATGACTGAAAAGGGAGAGGTCACGACCAGCACCATTGAAATTGCAAGGATTATTAGAAACTTTTATCAACAGCTATAGTAGATCAACAGAACTAGAAGCTGGTTCTTGGAAAGACTAAATAAAATTGACAAACCACTGTCAAGGCATATCCAGAAAAATAGAGAAAGGACCCAAATTAATAAAATTATGAATGAAAAGGGAGAGGTCACAACCAATACCAATGAAATTGGAAGGATTATTAGAAACTTTTATCAACAGCTATATGCCAAAAAACTAAACAATCTGGAAGAGATGGAGGCCTTCCTGGAAACCTATAAACTACCAAGACTGAAACAGGAAGAAATAGATTTCTTAAATAGGCCAATTAACTATGAAGAAATTGAGTCAGTGATAAACAACCTTCCAAATAATAAAACTCCAGGCCCAGACGGTTTTCCTGGGGAATTCTACCAAACATTCAAAGAAGAAATAATACCTATTCTCCTAAAGCTATTTCAAAAAATAGAAACAGAAGGAAAGCTACCAAACTCATTCTATGAGGCTAATATTACCTTGATCCCCAAACCAGGCAAAGACCCCCTCAAAAAGGAGAATTACAGACCGATTTCTCTAATGAATATGGATGCCAAAATCCTCAACAAGATCCTTGCTAATAGAATCCAACAGTACATTAAAAGGATTATCCATCATGACCAAGTGGGATTCATACCTGGGATGCAAGCATGGTTCAACGGAAAAATAGCTATCAGTGTCTTAGATTTTATCCAGAAAGAAAAATTCAAAAATCATATGATTCTCTCAATAGATGCAGAAAAAGCATTTGACAAAATACAGCATCCTTTCCTGATTAAAACCCTTCAGAGTGTAGGAATAGAGGGTACATTTCTCAATCTCATAAAAGCCATCTATGAAAAGCCTACTGCAAGCATTATTCTCAATGGGGAAAAGCTGGAAGCCTTTCCCTTAAGATCAGGAACACGACAAGGATGCCCACTCTCGCCACTATTATTCAACATAGTACTAGAAGTCCTTGCAACAGCAATCAGAAGACAAAAAGGGATCAAAGGTATCCAAATCGGCAAAGAAGAAGTCAAACTGTCTCTCTTTGCAGATGACATGATACTCTATATGGAAAACCCAAAGGAATCCACTCCCAAACTATTAGAAGTTATAGAACAATTCAGTAAGGTGGCAGGATACAAAATCAATGCCCAGAAATCAGTTGCATTTCTATACACGAATAACGAGACTGAAGAAAGAGAAATTAGGGAATCCATCCCATTTACAATAGCACCAATAATCATATGTTACCTTGGAATTAACTTAACCAGAGACAAAAAGGATCTATATTCTAGAAATTACAAATCACTCTTGAAAGACATTGAAGAAGACACAAAAAGATGGAAAAATATTCCATGCTCATGGATTGGAAGAATTAACATAGTTAAAATGTCCATACTACCCAGAGCAATCTACACTTTCAATGCTATCCCGATCAAAATACCGAGGACATTTTTCAAAGAACTGGAACAAATAGTCCTTAAATTTGTATGGAACCAGAAAAGGCCCCGAATCTCCAAGGAACTGTTGAAAAGGAAAAACAAAGCTGGGGGCATCACAATGCCGGATTTCGAGCTGTACTACAAAGCTGTGATCACAAAGACAGCATGATACTGGCACAAAAACAGACACATAGACCAATGTAACAGAACAGAAAACCCAGAAATGGACCCTTCACTCCTGGGCCACTAATTTTTGACAAAGCAAGAAAAAACATCCAGTGTAAAAAAGACAGTCTCTTCAATAAATGGTGCTGGGAAAATTGGACAGCTACATGCAAAAGAATGAAACTTGACCACTCTCTCACACCATACACAAAAATAAACTCCAAATGGATGAAAGACCTCAATGTGAGACAGGAATCCATCAAAATTCTAGAGGAGAACATAGGCAACAACTTCTATGACATCAGCCACAGCAACCTTTTTCGTGACACATCTCCAAAGGCAAGAGAAACAAAAGATAAAATGAACTTGTGGGACTTCATCAAGAAAAGCTTCTGCACAGCCAAGGAAACAGTCAAGAAAACTAAAAGGCAGCCCATGGAATGGGAGAATATATTTGCAAATGATACTACAGATAAAAGACTGGTAGGGGCACCTGGGTGGCACAGCAGTTAAGCATTTGCCTTTGGCTCAGGGCGTGATCCCGGCGTTGTGGGATCGAGCCGCACATCAGGCTCCTCCGGTATGAGCCTGCCTCTTCCTCTCCCACTGCCCCTGCTTGTGTTCCCTCTCTCACTAGCTGTCTCTATCTGTGTCAAATAAATAAATAAAATCTTTAAAAAAAATAAAAATAAAAAATAAAAAGACTGGTATCCAAGATCTACAAAGAACTTCTCAAACCCAATACAGGCGAAACAAATAAACAAATCATAAAATGGGCAGAAGATATGAACAGACACTTTTCCAATGAAGACATATAAATGGCTAACAGACACATGAAAAAATGTTCAAAATCATTAGCCATCAGGGAAATTCAAATCAAAACCACAGTGATATACCACCTTACACCAGTTAGAATGGCAAAAATGGACAAGGCATGAAACAACAATTGCTGGAGAGGATGTGGAGAAAGGGGATCCCTCCTACATTGTTGGTGGGAATGCAAGTTGGCACAGCCACTCTGGAAAGCAGTGTGGAGGTCCCTTAAAAAGTTAAAAATTGAGCTACCCTATGACCCAGCCATTGCACTACTGGGTATTTACCCCAAAGATACACACATAGTGAAGAGAAGGACCATATGCACCCCAGTGTTCCTAGCAGCATTGTCCACAATAGCTAAATCGTGGAAGGAGCCAAGATGCCCTTCAACAGATGACTGGATTAAGAAGTTGTGGTCCATATACACAATGGAATATTATTCAACTATCAAAAAGAACAATTTCTCAACATTTGCTGCAACATGGACAGCACTGGAGGAGATAATGCTAAGGGGAATAAGTCAAGCAGAGAAAGACAATTATCATATGGTTTCTCTCATCTATGGAACATAAGAACTAAGAAGATTGGTAGGGGAAGAAAGGGATAAAGAAAGGGGGGGTAATCAGAAGGGGGAATGAAACACGAGAGACTATGGACTATGAGAAGCAAACTGAAGACTTCAGAGGGGAGGGGTTGGGGGAATGGGATAGGCTGGTGATGGGTAGTAAGGAGGGTACGTATTGCATGGTGCACTGGGTGTTATACGCAACTAATGAATCATTGAACCTTACATCAAAAATCAGGATGTACTGTATGGCGACTAACATAATAAATAAAAATTATTTAAAAAAAAAGAAAGAAAGAAAATGAGGAGTCCAGTGAAAGAGAAAATATATGATCTACCTTGCCCACTTCACAATGCTTGTCTTGCTAAGTTAATATGTCTTTTAATTAAAGAGAATGGAGACAGTTAATTCCCTGATGAATAAAATGTGGACATTTAAAGTAACAGAAATCCTGAGAAAGTTTCTGCAAAGACCACAATAGCCTTCCACAAACCAGCATGCCATCGGTCCTGGGTTCCCCGCACATAAAACTCGAGTGCTTATTAAAGGTACTTTATGGTTAATCTTTATTTCCATGGTGGGTTTAAAAAAGAGCCAGCTAAATTAGCCCATTTAGACCCTTTATAAAAAACACAATATTAAACCGAAAAGAGACAATTAACCATACCCCAACTTTTCTGGAGATAAGCCTGGATTGGATCTGCCAGAATAGGGTTCTCAGCAGCTGAGGTATTCACTGTGCACTCTCATCATTCTGGGACCTGTGCTGAGGGATGACAGGGTCCTCTGACTTCCTTAGAATATAACCCATGGATATCTAAGAACAGGCTATTCAAAACGTAGAACAGATAACCTCCCTGGATAGATAAAGCTCATTACTAAAGCAAGCGAGTACATCAAGCTATACAATAGGAGTAAACCAGGACCAGATATAACCTGGGTCTATCAGAAATAGAGGCATCACAGATATAGGCAATCAGGTGTGCACAGGCCAGGAGAGCAGTTGGAAGAGACAAAAATGCCTGAATTTCTTAAGAAAAAACATTCCCAAGCGGAGATAAGGAGTCTAAACTTTAGCACCACGTTTTTAAATATTTTTTGTTTCTATTGATAAAGTTAGTATGTTCTCATCTAAAACAAAATCCAAACAAAGAAAAAAATATTTAAAAACATCCATGACCTGATCCCAGGGTCCTGGGATGGAGTGCCACATTGGGCTCTGCTCAGCGGGGACTCTGCTTCTCCCTCTACCTCTGTGTTCTCTCTCCCTCAAATAAACCTTTAAAAAAAAAAATCCATGACCCCTTTGCTCTTTCAATGCTGTATGTAATTAAGAGCAAAGTCTCTCAACTTCAGCACTATTGATATTTTGGAACACATAATTTGTTGTGGGGGACTGTTCCATGCATTGTAAGATGTTCATCAGGATCCCTGGCCTCTACTCACCAGAAGCTGGTAGCACCACCCTAGCATGGCAGCCAAAAGTGTCTCCAGACATTGATAAATGTTCCCTGAGAGGCAAAGTAGCCCCCAGTTAAGACCCACTCTTTTAGAGGAATCACGTAAAATTCTGAAGCCAGAAACTTTCACTTGATATATTTAAGCATCCTTCTATGTAATTAGAAACATTTCCACAGCATCCTTTTTATTGGCTTCAGAACAGTCTATTACATGATGCACTATAATTTATTCAACTGGTCCTTAATTTAATCAGGCTTTGTTTCCAATGTTGTGCTATAATATGATGAAGATCTTTGTACATACATATTTTGGCACATAATTATTTCCTTAGAATACATTAAGATTTCTGGGTCAAAGTTTTTTACTTTGGTTTTTTAACCTCATTTTAAAACTTTTGATACACCCTTGCATTACTTTCTGTTTGAGATTTGTGTCGGACATTTTTCCCCCACCCTACTCCATGAGTATAGGGATTGATTTCCATCTGTTCACTACAATACCCACACAGTGCCTTGAACAGTGCCCAACACACAGGACCAGCTCAGTATTTACTGAATATAAGAATGCATACTGAAATTTAAAATTTCAAACACCAGGCAAATTACTAGTTTTGAAACTTAACCTTGTCCAAAAAGAGCACTTGAGGTTGATCCTTAAATAACAAATAAGGTATAGATGTATTTTGATTTCAGAGAAGGAAGGGTATTAAGAAGAAGCAGATTAAAAGTCCAAAACTTGAACACTTGATAGTTTCAAGTTTGCAGCTGGAGTGAAGAGATTTTGTTGGAGGTAGGGAAGTAATGAGTTATTTATTGAATACCCTAGCTCTGCTCTTAGCTTTGGCTAAGAATTTGTCTTGTGATGGAAACATTCTGAAATGAGATTGAATAGTTCATTGGAATTAATACTCTGTACTTGTCCAAATCTAATTAGTGGATCTTGAGCCCCAAAGTCATTGGGGAAAATACAAATCTAGTTATAATGAGGGCATAAAAAATGCTTCAAGTAATAGCTCATTTTGCAGCTCTGTCTACCCACAGATGGTATAATACACTTCTCAGAATAAAAACCCCAATGCTCCCCACTCTTACATCCTCTTCTCCTATTGTTGAAGTAGGTGAGTTTTGTTTTTCGTGATAAGCTACACCTTGACAGGAGCACAAATGGAAGGGCAAGAATATGGTGTGTGTTCCTCATATAAGACTCAAGGAGGAATCCTAAGCAGGATGTTCATAAGTGGGAGAATTAAAGAAGATAAAATATATAGATCCTGGCAAATGGACAACACCATCTTCACTGCTTTATTCCAAGGCCACATCAGTTGAAAAGAATATTAATCAAATCTAATAAAAAATTAAAATGATTGTCTTTATATTACAATTTGTTTTTAAAACTTAAGAAACCTCAGTTAACAACCATAAGGGGAGTCCCTAGGTACTTGGAAAATTCTGAAACTGCCGCTGAAGTTACACAAACTTCATGCTAGAAATATCCCATATTTTGGAGAACCACTTGATAACATAAGGAATTTAAGAGTGTTTAAGTAAAATTCTCTTTGAAAAGGCATTATTTGAAAATCCCCTTGCATTGATTGCCTAAACCAAGGAATTCTAGATATGATAGATCGTAGTCCTCAACCTTGGGAACGTTAGAATCACCTGGTAGCCTTTTTTCTTTACAGCTTTGAGTATAATTGACAAAATTGTAAGATATTTAAAGTGTAAAAGCTAATAGATTTGATATACGTATACATTGTGAAGGCTCCCCCCATTGAGTTAATTAACGCATCTATCACTTCATATATTTATCCTGTTTTGTGTGTGAAAAACATGTAAGTTCCACCCTACTAGCAAATTTCAATTAAACAATAGTGTTATCAACTGTAGTCACCATGTTTTAAATTAGACTCTCAGAACTTATTCATATTACAACTGAAACTTTGTACCCTTTGACAGAGTTTTTCCTATTTCCACCCATTCCCACCTGCAGCAAACAATTTTCTAGTGTTTCTATGAGTTCGACCATTTTGTATTTTCTTATTGTTAGTGGTATTAGATTCCACATATAAGTGATACCATGCAGTATTTGTCTTTATCTGCTCATTCGACTGAGCATAATGTCCTTCAGGTCTATCCATGTTGTCACAAATGTCAGTATTTCTTCCTTTTTATGGCTGAATAATACACACTACATTTTCTTTATCCATTTATCATACATCAGTGGACACTTAGGTTGCTTCCATGTCTTGGCTATTGTAAATAATGCTGCAGTTAACATGGGAGGACAGATACTGCTTCAATGTAATGATTCCATTTCCTTTGGTTATATAACCAGAAGTAGAATTACTGGGTCATAAGATAGTTCTATTTTCAATTTTTTAAGAAATCTCCATAATGTTTTCCATAGAGGCTCTACCAATTTACACTGCTACCAACAACACACAAGTGTTGCCTTTTCTCCACATCTTTGCCAGCAGTTATTTTTCTTTTTTTTTTTTTTAAGATTTTATCTATTTATTCGACAGAGATAGAGACAGCAGCGAGAGAGGGAACACAAGCAGGGGGAGTGGGAGAGGAAGAAGCAGGCTCATAGCGGAAGAGCCTGATGTGGGGCTCGATCCCACAATGCCGGGATCAAGCCCTGAGCCAAAGGCAGACGCTTAACCGCTGTGCCACCCAGGCGCCCCTATTTTTCTTTTTTTGTAAGAGCCATCCCAAAAGGTGTGAAATGATATCTCATTGTATTTGTGGTTTGCATCTCCATGATGAGTAGTGATTTGAGCACCTCTTCATGTATCTGTTGGCCACCTGTATATGTTCTGTAGAGAAATGTCTATTCAAGTACTCTGCCCATTTTTTAATTGGATTTTTTTCTATTGAGTTATATTAGTTCTTTTTATATTTTGGATATTAACCTCTTATCTGATATATGCAAATATTTTCTTTCATTTGGTAGGTTGCCTTTTCATTTTGTTTATGATTTCCTTTGCTATGCAGGAGCTATTTAGTTTAATATAGCCCTGCTTGTTTATTATTGGTATTGTTCCCCTTGCTTTCGGTGTCAAATCTAAAGAATCATCACCAAGTCCAGGAGCTTACCACCTATGTTTTCTTCCAGGAGTCGTATGTTTCCACATCTCATGTTCAAATATTTCATCCATTTTGAGTTGGTTTTTGTGTCCAGTGTAAGATAGCATCAGTTTTATTTTTTGGCATGTGGCTGTTCAGTTTTCCCAACACCATTTAATGAAGAGACTTTCCATTCCCTATTGTATACCCTTGGCCCCTTTGTGAAAAATTAATTGACCACATATGCACAGCTTTACTTCTGGGCTCTCTATTCTTTTCCATTGATCTAAATGTCTGTTTTTATGCCAATACCATACTGTTTTGATTACTGTAACTTTGTAATTTAATTTGAAATCAGGAAGGATAATGCCTCTAGCTTTATTCTTCTTTTTCAAGATTGTTTTGACTATTCAAGGTCTTCTGTGGCTCCATTAGTATTTTAGGATTGTTTATTCTATTTCCATGAAAAAAGTCCTTGAAATATTGACAGGGATTGCAAATCTGTAGATTGCTTTGGTAAATGAACATGTTAACAATATTAATTCTTCCAATCCATGACTATGGAATATTTTCCCATTTACCTATCTTTTCAATTTCTTAATTCCATGTCTTATAGACTTAAATGTACAGGTCTTTAACCCACTTCATTAAGTTTATTTTTAGGTACTTTCCTATGCAATTGTTTTCTTTCTCTAATACTTCATTATTAGTGTATAGAAACACAACTAATTTTGTTTTTTGCAACTTTATTGAATTTATTTATTAGTTCTAACAGTTTTTTTTGGTGAAGGCTTTAGAGTTTTCTATATATACCGTTATCAACAAATAGTGACCATTTTATTTCTTTCTTTCTAATTTGGATGTTTTTGATTTCTTTTTCTTGCCTAATCTCTCTGGCTAGGACTTACAGAAATATGTTGAATAAATGTAGTGAGATCAGACATGTGTCTTGATCCTAATCTTAGAGAAAAAGCTCTTAACTTTTCAGTGTTTAGTATGATGTTAGCTGTAGACTTGTCACATATGTTTATTATATTGAGGTACATTCTCTCTATACCCACTTTGTTGAAAGTTTTTGTCACAAACAGATGTAAAATTTCCTCAAATGCTTTTTCTGCATCTATTGAGATGATCATATGATTTTAATCCTTCACTTTGTTAATGTGGTGTAAGCATTGACTGATTTATGGATATTGAACCTTTGTGTGCTTGGGATAAATTCCACTTGATCACAATGCATAAACCTTTTAATATACTATTGAATTCAGTTTGCTAATATTTTTTTTAATTTTTACTTATTTAGGTAATCTCTACAACTTATGTGGGGCTTGAACTCATGACTCCAAGATCAAAAGTTGCATGCTCCTCCAACTAAGCCAGCCAAGCACCCTTCAGTTTGCTAATATTTTGTTGAGGATTTGTGCATCTATGATCATCAGGATTATTGGACTATGATTTTTTTCTTTCTAGCGTCCTTATGTGGTTTAGTATCAGGTAATGCTGGCCTCATAAAATGAATTTGGGAGTGTTCTCTCTTCTATTTTTGTTAGAACTTGACAAAAATGAGTACTAATTTTTTAAATGTTTGGTAGAATTTAGCGGTGAAAATACCTGTTTTGGGGCTTCCTTGTGTCCAAAGACCTTTAATTACTAAATTAATCTCCTTAAACATTATTGGTCAGTTCAGATTTTGTTTACTTATGAGCAGTTTTTATAGGTCATATGTTTCTGGAAATTTATCCATTTTCTCTAGGTTAACCAGTTTGTTGCTTATAGTATCTTTTTTTCTAATTTAAATTCAATTAACCAAAATATATTACATCATTAGTTTCAGATGTAGTGTTCAACAATTTATCAGTTGCATGTAATACCGTGCTCATCACATGATGTGCCCTCGTTAGAGACCATTACCCAATTCTCCATCCCCTACCCTCCTCCCCTCCAGCAACCCTCAGTTTGTTTCAGATAAGAGTCTCTCATGGTTTTTCTCCCTCTTTGATGACTTCCCATTCAGTTTTCGCTCCCTTCCCCTATGATTCTGTGCCGTTTCTTATATTCCGCATGTGAGTGAAACCATCTAATTGTCTTTCTCTGATTGACTTATTTCACTCAGCATAATACCCACAATTCCATCCATGTTGATGTAAATGATAAATATTCATCCTTTCTGATGGCTGAGTAATATTCTATTGTATATATATATACCTCATCTTCTTCATTCATCTGTAAATGGACATCTTGGCTCTTTCTACTGTGGACATGGCTGCTATAAACATTGGGGTGGAGTGCCCCCTCAGATCACTACATTTGTATCTTTGGGGTAAATACCCAGCAGTGCAATTGCTGGGTCATAGGGAAGCTCTCTTTTCAACTTTTTCAGGAACCTCCAAACTGTTTTCCAGAGTGGCTGCAGCAGCTTGCATTCCCACCGACAGTGTAAGAGGGTTCCCCTTTCTGAGCATCCTAGCCAACATCTGTCATTTCCTGACTTGTTAATTTTACCCATTCTGACTGGTGTATCTCATTGCGGTTTTGATTTGCATTTCCCTGATGCCAAGTGATGTGGAGCATTTTTTCATCAGTCTGTTGGCCATTTGTATGTCGTCTTTGGTGAAATGTCTGTTCATGTCTTCTGCCCATTTCTTGACTGTATTGTTTTTTCGGTTTGTTCTTTATAGATCTTAGATACTAGCTCTTTATCTGATATGTCATTTGTTCTTTATAGATCTTGGATACTAGCCCTTTGTCTGATATCTCATTTGCAAATATCTTTTCCCATTCTATCGGTTGTCTTTGGTTTTGTCAACTGTTTCTTTTGCTGTGCAGAAGCTTTTTATCTTGATGCGGTCCCAATAGTTTTTTGCCTTTGTTTCTCTTGCCTTTGGAGACGTGTCTAGCAAAGAAGTTGTTATGGCCAAAGTTGAAGAGGTTGTTGCCTGTGTTCTCCTCTGGGATTTTGATGGATTCCTGTCTCACGTTTAGGTATTTCATCAATTTTGAGTCTATTTTTGTGCTTCAGTAGAATAGGTATTAATTATTTAAATGTTTGGTAGAATTCCCTTGGGAAGCCATCCAGCCCTAGAGATTTTTTTATTACTGCTTCAATTTCTTTGCTGGTTATGGGTCTGTTCAGATTGTCTATTTCTTTCTGTTTCAGTTTTGGTGGTTCATAAGTTTCCAGAAATGCATCCATTTCTTCTAGATTGCTTAATTTGTTGGCATATAGTTGCTTATAATATGTTCTTAAAATTGTTTGTATTTCCTTGGTGTTGGTCATGATCTCTCCTCTTTCATTCATGATTTTATTTATTTGGGTCTTTTCTCTTTTCTTTCTGATAAGTCTGGCTAGGAGTTTATCAATCTTATTAATTCTTTCAAAGAACAAGTTCCTAGTTTCATTGATCTCTTCTACTGTTCCTTTGGTTTCTATGTCATTGATTTCTGTTCTAATCTTTATTATCTTTTCCTGCTGGGTTTAGGCTTTATTTGCTGTTCTTTCTCCAGCTCTTTTAGGTGTAAAGTTAGCCATGTGTATTTGAGGCTTTTCTAATTTTTTGAGAAAGGCTTGTATTGCTACGTACTTCCTTCTTAGGACTGCCTTTGCTGTATCCCAAAGAAATTTAAACAGTTGTGTTTTCATTTTCATTAGTTTCCATGAATTTAATTCTTCTTTAATTCCCTGGTTGACCCCTTTATTCTTTAGTAGGACGCTCTTTAACCTCCAAGTGTTTGAGTTCCTCACAAATTTCCTCTTGTGAATGAGTTGAGGTTTCAAAGCATTGTGGTCTGAAAATATGCACAGAATAATTCCAATCTTTTGGTACTGTTTGAGACCTGATTTGTGACCCAGTGTGTGATCTGTTCTGGAGAATGTTCCATGAGCACTCGAGAAGAATGTGTATTCTGTTGCTTTAGGATGGAATGCTCTGAATATGTCTGTGAAGTCCATCTGGTTCAGTGTGTCATTCAAAGCCCTTATTTTCTTGTTGATCTTCTGCTTAGATGACCTGTCCATTGCAGTGAGTGAAGTGTTGACATCCCCTACTATTATTGTATTCTTATCAATGTGTTTCTTTAATTTGGTTATTAATTGGCTGATATAATTGGCTACTCCTAAGTTAGGAGCATAAGTATTTATAATTGTTAGATCTTCTTGTTGGGTAGACCCTTTAAGTATGATAAAGTGTCCCGCTTCATCTCTTACTACAGTCTTTGATTTAAAATCTAATTTGTCTGATAGGAGGATTGTTACCCCAGCTTTCTTTTTATGTCCATCAGCACGATAAATGCTTTTCCACTCCCTTACCTTCAATCTGGAGGTTTCTTTAGGTCTTAGCATATGGAAAGGTCTTGCTTTTTTATCCAGTCTGATACCGTTTCTTTTGATTGGAGCATTTAACACATTTACATTCAGAGTAACTACTGAAAGATATGAATTTAGTACCACTATATTACCTATAAAATCCCTGTTGCTGTAGATAGTTTCTTTCTCGTTTGTTACTTTTGGGCTCTCTCTTTTGCTTACAGGATCCCCTTTAATATTTCTTGCAGGGCTGGTTTAGCGATCACAAATTCTTTTAGTTTCTGTTTGTCCTGAAAGCTCTTTCTCTCTCCTTCCATTCCAAACGACAGCCTTGCTGGTTAAAGTATTTTTGACTGCATGTTTTTCTCATTTAGTACCCTGAATATATCAGGCCAGACTTTTTTGGTTTGCCAGGTCTCTGTGGATAGGTCTGCTGTCACCCTAATGTTACTACCCCTGTAGGTTAAGGACCTCTTATCTCAAGCTGCTTTCAGGATTTTCTCTTTATCTCTGAAATTTGCAAGCTTCACTATTATATGTCCAGATGTTGATCTATTTTTATTGATTTTTGAGGGGGTCCTTCTACCTCTTGGACTTCAATGCCTGTTTCTTTCCCCAGATTAGGGAAGTTCTCAGCTATGATTTGCTCAAATATACCTTCTGTTCCTCTCTCTTTCTTCTTCCTCTGGAAGCCCAATAATTCTAATATTCTCTTTATGGCTGATTTCTCAAAGCCTCCCCTCATTAGTTGTTTTTCTTTCTTTTCTCAGATTCCTTCATTTCCATCAACTTGTCTTCTATGTCACTGACATGCTCTTCTGCCTCATTTACCCTAGCTGTTAGAACATCCAATCTACACTACATCTCAGTTAAAGCATTTTAAATTTCACCCTGGTTCGATTTTATTTCTGCACTAAGAGATTCTTTAGTGTCTTTTATGCTTTTTTCAAACCCAGCTAGTAACTTTGTAATTGTTATCGATGAGATCTGTGGCAGAGAGTATTACCTCTGGTTCTTTCTTTTGTTGTGAATTCCTCCTTCTAGTCATTTTGCCCAGGGAAGAATGGACGAACAAGAGAATAAAATCAAAAATAACCATGACCCAAGCGAAATACACACTAGAAAAATCTGAAGAGGTCGGAAACCAAAAAAGAAAAAGAAAAAAATGGGGGGGGGGCAGGGAAGAGAAAATATAATCTCCCAGGTGGACGAAACAGGGTGATCCACTTGGTCCTCAGTGTATTTTGGTCTTTTGTTGGAAGACACTAAACCCCAAAATTGTAAAGAAAGCAAAACTTAGATACATACAAAAATAAAATTGAATACAGGGAAAGGAAGCAAAAGTGAAAAATATCTATAGAATGTAAATGTAAAAAATGAAAGTTAAAGACTTAAAAAGTTGATAAAATAAGAAACTAGTTGAAAAGGAAAAAAGAAAGGAAAAAGGAAAATTTTAAACTGAAAGATAAATCATGAGGAAAAAACCTCAAATTCTATATACTATTTTCCCATAGCACTGGAGTCCTGTGTAAAGTTGAAGTTCGCCTGTTGTTCCAGCTGGTCTTCCATGGGAGGGGCCTGCTGCATTGATTCTCAGGTGTCTTTGCCTGGGTGCAGTTGCACCACCCCTGGCCAGGGGGCCTGGCTCAGTATAAGCTGCTTCTTGCTGCTCTATGTGGCTTTTGTTTCCTGAAGGCTTTCCAAGCCTCTTTAGAGGATGAAAATAAAAATGACCACACCCTGATCTCCAGCCCTGGAGCTGAAAAGATTACAGCCCCCTCTCTTCAGTAAATCCTCAGAGATAAGTAGTCTTCACTTCTGTGTGCCACACTCTGCAGACTCCCGCAGCGTGCACCTGCACTGATCCTCCTAGGTGAAGACAGAGGGTTACTGTGTTTCTACCCTTTGCAGAGCTCCTGCATGGATAGCAGTCACTTCATTGTGATGTGGTTCGCAGTTTATGACAAATGGAGCTGAGAGCCCCCTCCTGGGTTCGCTGACCTTTACCAGTTTCCCCACTCCAATGCTTGGGAATCCTGTCAGCTCAGGCATCCCCATTCTTTCTGTGACCCCCATGGATCCTGAGGCCACACTGTCCCACCTAAGATTCTGCCCACTTTGCCACTTGAGCCCCTTTCAGGCAGGGACTTTGCTCACTGAAGCAGACTTCTAAATGCTCTGAATTTGCACTCTGGGGCTCTACCACTTTCCAGTACCCAGCTTACAGAGGCTCCCTCCCCTGGCCATTTATCTTCTGATATATACCCTCAGCTTCACTTCTCCACACCTCCTACCTTGTAAAAAGTGGTCACTATTCCTATTTGTAGAATTCCAGCAATTCTTTTCTTACATCTCAGATTGAATTCATAGGTGTTCAGAATGATTTGATAGTTCTCTAAGTTCAAGGGACCAGATGAAACAAGTCCCCTACTTTTCTGCCATTTTGCCTCCCTCCCTCGTTTATAGTATCTTTTATGATCTTTATGATCTTTCCTATGCTTTGGTTTGTATGTGTTGCCACCTCTTTCATTCCTAATGTTGTTTCTTTGGGTCTTCTCCCTTTTTTTCTTGGTCTAACTAAGGGTTTGTCAATTTAGTTTATCTTTTCAAAAAAACAGGTCTTTTTTTCATCACTTCTGTTGTTTTTCTGACCTCTATTTCATTTATTTCTTCTTTGATCTTTGTTTCCTTCTTTCTCCTAACTTTGGGTTTTGTTTGTTGTTCTTTTTCTGTCTCCTTGGAGTATAAAGTTAGGTTATTTGAGCTCTTTCTTATTTCATGATATAGGCATTTACCACATTGAACTTCCCTCTTAGAAGAGCTTTATGCTGCATCCCATTAGTTTTGGTACGTTTTATTTACATTTTCATTTGTCTCAAGGTAATTTTTTATTTCCTTTTTGATTTCTTCTTTGACACTGGTTGTTCAGTAGCATGCTGTTTAATCTCTGCATTTGAATTTTTCCAGTTTATTTCCTGTAATTGATTTCTAGTTTTATACCATTATAGTCCAAAATTGTTTGATTTGATTTCAGTCTCCTAAAATGTACCAAGTCTTGTTTTGCAGCATAACATATAATATAACCTGGAGAATGTTCCACGTGCACTTGAGGAAAATGTATATTCTATTGCTTGTGAATGTAATGTTCTGTTTACGTCTAAGTACATCTGATCTAACATGTTGTTTAAAGACCAGTGTTTCCTTATTAACATTCTGTATGATCTATCCATTTGTGAAAGTGGATCCCCTTGTAAGATTGACCACATAATCATTATATAATGATCTTCTTTGTCTCTTATTACAGTGTTTATCTTAAAGCCTATTTTGTCTGATATAAGTATAGCTACCCCAGCTTTCTCTTGGTTTCCATTTATACAGGATATCTTTTACCATCCCTTCACTTACAGTCTATATGTGTCTTTACATCTGAAGTGAGTCTCTTGTAGACAGGATATAGAGGGTTCTTATTTTTTTTTTTATCCTTTCTCCCATCTGTGTCTTTTGATTGGAGAATTTAGTCCATTTACATTTAAGTTGTAGGTATTTACTGCCATTTTGTTCATTGTTTCTGCTTTGTTGTTTGTAGATTCCTTTCTTTTCCTCTCCTTTGTGATTTGGTGACTTTCTTTACTGGCTTGCTTATTTCATTTCCCTTTGTCTTTTGTGTATTTATTGGAGGTGTTTGTTTTGTGGATTTGTGCATCTGTGATCATTAGGTTTACATAAAACAACTTATAAGTCTATTTTAGATTGATAACTTAAATTCAAACACATTCTAAAGCTCTTACTCCCCTACCCCTTCAATCTGTTTTTGATATCACAACTTACATTTTTTTATCTTGTGTAGCCATTAACAAGTTATTGTGCTTATGGTTACTTTTATTACTTTTTTGTCTTTTAAACATCATATTAGCCTTATAGGTGATTATCCCCCACTGCTGCAACATGAGATTACTCTCAATTTTACTATGTACTTACCTTTACCATTGAGATTTACATTCTCATGTTTTCCTGTTAGTAATTATCACCCTTTCATTTCACCTTAAATAATACCCTTTAATATTTCTTGTAAGGCTGGTTTAGTGGTGAAGAACTCCTTAAACTTTTCTTTGCCTGGAAAAAAATCTTCATCTCTCCAATTCTGAAGGACAGCTTCGTCAGGTAAAGTATTCTTGGTTGGCAGTTTTTTTTTTTTCTTTCAACACTTTGAATATATCATGCAACTCTTTTCTGGCCTTCAAAATTTCTGCTAGAAAATTGCTTATAGTCTTGTATACAAGTTGTTTTTCTCTTGCTGCTTTTAAGATTCTCTCCTTGCTTTTAACTTTAGGCAATTTAATTATAGTGTCTTTGGCTCTCTTTGAGTTGATCTTCTTTGGAGCCCTCTGGACCTCCTCACCCTGGAGATCTAATACCTTCCCCAGATTAAGGTTATCAGCCATTGTTTCTTCAAATAAGTTTTCTGCACCTTTCTCTTCTTCCTCAGGAACAATTATAATGTGAATGTTGATCCATATGATGTTTTTCCATAAATCCCTTAAGCTATCTTCACTCTTAACTTTTTTCTTTTTTCTTTATTGTATAATTAACATATAATGTTATATTCATTTCAGGTGTACAACATAATGATTCAACACTTTTATACATTAGTCAATGCTCACCATTGATAAATGCAGCCACCATCTGTTACCATACATTATTACAACATTATTAACTATATTCCCTATCTGTAGTTTTCATTTCCGTGACTTAATTTGCTTCATAACTGGAGGTTTTATACCTCTTAATCACCTTTAGCCATTTCACTCATTCCCCCAACCTACCTTCCCTCTGGCAAATACCAGTTTATTCTACTGAAGAGTCTGTTTCTGCTTGTCTGTTTTTGTTCAGGTATTTCGTTTTTAAGATTCCACATATAAATGAAATCCCATGGTATTTATCTTTCCCTGTCTGACATAATACCCTCTAGGTTCATTGATGTTGTCAATAATGGCAAGATCCCATTCTTCTTTATGGCAAAGCAGTGGTCCATTGTATACATATACCACATCTTCTCTACTGATTCATTTACCGATGGACACTTGGGTTGCTTCCAAATCTTGGCTAGTGTAAATAATGCTGCAATAAACATAGGGGTGCATATATCTTTTTGAATTAGTGTTTTCATTTTCTTTGATATATAGCCAGTAGTGGAATTACTGAATCATATGATTATTTCTATTTTTAACTTTCCAAGAAAGTTTCATACCAGTTTCCACAGTGGTTGCACCAATTTACATTCTCACTAATTATGCATGAGGGATCCTTTTTTTCCCACATCCTCACCAACACTTGTTTTTTCTTGTCTTTTTGATACTAGACATTCTGAATGGTAAGAGGTGATACCTTATTGTGGTTTTGATTTGCATTTTCCTGATGATTAATGATGTTGAGCATCTTTTCATGTGTCTGTTGCCCATCTGGATGTCTTCTAAGGGAAAATGTCTATTCAGATCTTCCATCCATTTTTAAATCAGATTTTCTTGTTTTTTTGATGTTGAGTTGCATAAATTCTTTATATTTTCTGGATATTAACCCCCATCAGATACCATTTGCAAATATCTTCTCCCATTCACTGGTTTACTTGTTTTGTTTTGTTGATAGTTTCCTTTGCTATGCAAAAGCTATTTATTTTGGTGTAGTCTCAATAGTTTACTTCTGCTTTTGTTTCCCTTGCCTGAGGGGACACATCCACAAATATGTTGCCAAGGACAATGTCCAAGAGATTACTCCCTATGTTTTCTCTTAAGAGTTTTATGGTTTCAGGACTCCCATTTAGGTCTTCAATCTACTTTGAGGGGATTTGTTTATTGGGGGGACAGCTGGTGATACAATAAAGTGGTTCAGTTTCATTCTTTTATGTGTAGCTGTCCAGTTTTCCCAGCACCACTTATTTAAAAGACTGTCTTTTCCTCACTGTATATTACTGCCTCCTTTGTCATAGACTAATTGACCATATACATGTAGGTTTATTTCTGGTCTTTCTATCCTGTTCCCTTGATATCTCTATTTTTGTGCCAGTACGAAACCGTTTTGATTACTATACCATGAAATCTAGGATTGCGATATATCCAGGTTTGTTCTTCTTTCTCAAGATTGCATCTGGCTGTTGGAAATCTTTTGTGGTTCCTACATATTTCAGGATTTTTCTAGTTCTCTATTACAGTATAGGTCTTTCACCTCCTTGGTTAAATTTATTCCTAGGTATTTTATTCTTTTTGGCACAATTGCAAATGTAATTGTTAATTTCCCTTTCTGTTATTCATGTATAGTATAGAAATTCAACAGATTTCTGTATATTAACTCTGTATCCTGCAATTTTACTGAAATCATTAGTCCTAATAGTTTTGTGGTTTCTTTAGGGTTTTCTATATATAGTATCATATCATCTGCAAATAGTGAAAAGTTTATTTCTTCCTTACCAATTTGGATGTCTGTTATTTCTTGTCTGATTGCTGTGCCTAGGTCTTCCAGGACTATGTTGAATAAAAGTGGTGAGATTGGAGATCTTTATCTTATTCTTGATCTTAGAAGTTTTCAGTTTTTCACCAAGATGTTAGATTTCAGTTTGCCATATATGGCCTTTATCACATTTAAGTATGCTCCCTCTCTACCCACTTTGAGTTTTTATCATGAATGGATGTTGTATTTTGTCAAGTGCTTATTCTGCCTCTATTGAGATAATCATATTGTTTTTATCCTTGTTAATGTGATGTATCACATTGACTGATTTGTGAACATTAAACCACTCTTGCATCCCTGTAATCCTAGTTGATCATGATTTTCTTAACATATTCTTGAATTCTGTTTCCTAACATGTTGTTGAAGATTTTTGCATCTTTGTTCATCAGAGATAAGGGCCTGTAGCTTACTTGCATTTTTTGTTTTGTTTTTTGTGTTTTTTTGTTTGTTTGTTTTTTGTAGTGTCTTTTCTGGTTTTGGTATCAGGGTAATTTTGTCCTCATGGAATGAATTTGGAATTTTACTTCTTTTTTTTTTTTTAACAGTTGTAGAAGAATAAGTATTAACTCTCCGTTAAATGTTTTGTAGAATTCACCTGTGAAGCCAGATGATTTAGAGTCTTGTTTTTTGGGAGTTTTCTGATTACCGATCTAATTTCATTGCTGGTAATTGGTCTGTTCAAATGTCCTATTTCTTTGCTGGTAATTGGTCTGTTCAAATTTTCTATTTCTTTCTGATTCAGTTTTGGAAGATTATATGTTCCTCGGAATTTATCCATATCTTCTAGGTTATCCAATTTGTTGCCAAATAATTTTTATAATATTCTCTTATAATCTTTTGTATTTCTGTGGTGCTGGTTACTTGTCCTCCCTCCCAGCTGATTTTACTTGAGGACTCTTCTTGCTAAGTCTGGCTAAAGATTTATCAATTTTGCTTGTTTTCAAAGAACCA
This sequence comes from Ailuropoda melanoleuca, assembly GCF_002007445.2. NCBI lineage: Eukaryota > Metazoa > Chordata > Mammalia > Carnivora > Ursidae > Ailuropoda > Ailuropoda melanoleuca. The sequence continues at coordinate 51,356,890 of NC_048222.1, read as the reverse complement.
ACTCCTGGTTTCATTGATCTTTTCTATTTTTTTTCTCTATTTCATTTATTTTTGTTCTAATCTTAGTTCCTTCCTTCTACTAACTTTAGTCTCTTTGTTCTTTTCTAGCACCTTAAGTGTGAGATTAGGTTGGTTGAAATTTCTGTTTCTAGAGGTAGAGTTGTATCACTATAAATATCCCTCTTAGAACTACTTTTACTGTGTCCCAAAAAATTTGACCAATTTTTGTCTTTTTTTTATTTCTCGGTTCACTCATTCATTGTTTAGTAAGCATGTTGTTTAGCCTCCATGCATGTGTTCTTTCCAGATATTTTCTCGTAATTTCTAGTCTCATACTTTGTGATTAGAAAAGATGCTTGATATAATTTCAATCTTCTTAAATTTATTGAGCCATGTTTGGTGGCCTAACATGTGATCTATCCTGGAGATGTTCCATGTGCATTTGAAAACAATGTCTATTGTTTTTGGATTAATTGTACTGTATACGTTAGGTCCATCTGGTCTAACAGGTTATTCAAAGCCACTATTTCCTTGTTGCTTTTCTGTCTGTATAATCTTCTGATGTAAGTGGGGTGTTAAAAAGCTCCCTATTACTGTATTACTGTCAATTTTCCCTGTGTTAGTATTTGTTTTATGTATTTAGGTATTCTCATGTTAGGCGCATAGATACTTACAAGTGTGATATCCTCTTCTTGGATTGATCCCTTTATCATTATGCAGTGCCTTTCTTTGTTTTTTTGCTACAGACTTTGTTGTAAAGTCTTTTTTCTGATACAAGTATTGCTACCCCAGTTTTTTTTTCCACTGCCTTTTATATGGGTTATATTTTTCTATTCCTTCACTTTGTATGTGTTTTTAGGTCTGAAGTAAGTCTTTATAGGCTGCATATAGCTGGTTATTGTTTCTAGCCATTCAGTCACCCTCTATCTTTTAATCGGAGCATTTAGTCCATTTACGCTTAAAGAAATTATTGACGGGTATGTACTTACTGCCATTTTGTTAATGTTCTACTTGTTTTATAGTTCTCTGTTCCTTTCTTCTTGCCCTCTTCCCTGTGCTTTGGTGGCTTTCTTTAGTGTTATGCTTATTTTCTCTATTTTTGTGTATTATGTTTTTGATCTGTGGTTACCGTTAGGTTCATATATAACGTCACATGTGTGGTGCTCTATATTAAGTTGTTGGTTGCTTAAATTCAAACACATTCTAAAAGCACTAAATTTTTACTCCTCCCTCCATATTTTATGTATGTCCTATTTTACATCTTTTTGTGTATCCCTTGACTGATTTTTGTAGATATAATTGCTTCTACTATTTTTGTGTTTTAACCTCCATACTGGCTCTATAAGTGATTAATCTACTACTTTATCTTTGCTATGACCTATGGATTTTTCTTCCTTTCATAATTTTCTTACTTTTAGTTATGGCCCTTTCTTTCCACTTGAACTGCCTTTAACATTTCCTTTAAGGCTGGTTTAGTGGTGATGAAGTCCTTTAACTTCTGTTTGTCTAGGAAACTTAATCTATCCTTCAATTCTGAATGATAGCCTTGTTGGGTATTCTTTTTTGCATGTTTCTTCTTTTTAGCACTTTGAATATATCATGCCACTATATTCTGGCCTGCAAAGTTTCTGCTAAGAAGTCAGCTAGCTGATAGCCTTAACAGGTTTCTTTTGTGTTTTCTTTTGCTGTTTTTAAAATTATCATTATTATTATTTTTTTTTTTTTGCCATCCTAATTATTATGTGTCTTGGTGTGGACCTCCTTGAGTTAATCTTAGGGTCTGCTTCCTGGATCTGGGTATCCGTTTCCTTCCCTAGTTTGGAGAGGTTTTCCACTATCAATTCAAATAAGTTTGCTCCTCCCCTTCCATCTTCTCCTTCTGGGATCCCTATAATATTATTTTACTTGATGATATTGCTGAGTTTCCTTAACCTATTCTCATTCTCTTTTTTGTTGTTCAGCTTATTTGCTTTCCATTACCCTTTCAGATCACTGATCCATTCTTCTATTTTTTTTTTTAAGACTCTGAGAATAAGCACAAGCAGGGGGAGTGGGGAGGGGCAAAGGAGGAGGGAAAAGCAGACTCCCTGCTGAGCAGTGAGCCCAATCTGGGACTCAATCCCAAAATTCTGAAATCATGACCTGGGCCAAAGGCAGACGCTTAATGGACTGAACCACCCAGGTGCCCTGATCCATTCTTCTGTATCCTCTAATCTGCTGTGGATTCCCTCTCATGTATTTATTTCCATTAATGAACTCTTCATCTGATTCTTATATTTTCTCTTTGCTGAAGTTCTTATGGAGTTCATCTACTGTTTTCTCAAGCCCAGTATCTTTATGACCATTACACTGAAACAGAGATGAGCAATATGCCTGATAAATAATTCACTTAACTCATTTGCTGTGACTTTGTCTTGTTCCTTCATTTTATTTATTTCTGTGTTTCTACATATTAGGGAGATCTGCTTTGTCTCCTGGTCTTGAAAGTAGTGGCCTTGTGTAGAAGTCCTCTGGTTCCCTGTAGCATAATCCTCCCTGGCTACCAGGACAAGCAGTCCAGGGATGTCTCCTATATGAGCTGCCTGTACCCCTAATCTTGTGGCTGAGCTGTATTTGACTTCAGCCCAGCCTGCTGCAATGATCTGTTTCGCCCGCTGAGGGTGCATGCAGCAGAGTTTGGGCACTGGACAGTTTGGTCCCTGTGCTGTTGAGAGGCCTATATGAGGTGGCCACAGGCTTAAGGATGTACAGTCCAACCCTAGGTGGAGCTGCCAGTCAGACCAGCTGTCTGCAATTTTCCTCTCTGCCACAGTTGTGGGGGCACTAAATGGCAGGACCTACTCCCTCCACAATCACCTAAGAGACTCAGCTGCTGGAACAGCAGGTACACTGGTGTGTAAGGTTGGTTCTCCCTCTCCCCAAGGCAGGAGTCACTTGGAGTGGTGCCAGTCCCTGCCAGGGCTGTTTGCAAGGTTAAGCAGAGGCTATTTTGGAGGGATTATGCTTAGAATATATTCTTCTGTTTTCAGTTTCCTTGACTATATGCTGATTTCTGCCTATCAGGTAAAACAGCCACCTGTCTTGACAAAGTAGTCTTAGATAGGAGATGAACGTCTGTCAGTCTGGTCCCAGCTCCTTTCATAATTGTCCAACCTGCCTTCTTTGTTGTTAGCAGCCTCTAGTTAAAGGTGGGCCAGAACCTATCCCAATGTGTCCTGAAGTGGAAGATCTCAGTCATTACCTAGATGCAGGGTAATTAGAAAGCAGACCCTCAGGCAATAGGTGAGAAAGTATGTAGTTAAGCCCCTTCCAGGTAGACATTGGGAGTTGGGTATTTTTGCCTGTTCCCGCTGCTCTGGGATCACATGTATGTATACCTGCAAGTGGCTCTTCCTGCCTGTTAAGAACTACTTTGCTTGCTACTGTCCTATGGGACTCATGAATGAAGCTCCATTACTTTCAGAGCCAGGTGATTCATGGGCATGTCCCATGGGCAGCAGTTCAAAAGCTGGGGAACAAATGTGTGTATAAGTTTCTTCCACAATGACACTGGCAGCTTAGAGTGGTGCTAATTGTATAGCTGCCCCATATGATCCCAATGTGCCAAAAGGTTTAAAGCCCACTCTCTGGATGCTACTGTAGCTCATCTTCAACTGTTTTGACTCAAACCTTCCTGAATGTCTAAATTTCTAGTGGGGACTTCCCATCAAGCCAAAGGAAATAAATCACTAGTAGGATCCATGTTATTCCTGCGATTCCACTTAACAGTGGGAATGAAATGTTACCACGTATGCTATGCATTTTGAGAACATGATCTTAAGATTCTTTTCCCTATCAGTTGTTAGACAATGCAAATAGCATACTGGGCATCCTCAAAGGCCACCTCTCACCTCAGATCAACCCTGAAGCTTGTCAATATCAGAATTTTCAGTCCCTGGGACAAAGAACTCTTGTGGGCAGTAATCTGAACAATCCTGGAGAATTTTAAGAATTGGCACAAGAATGATAAATACCAGTAGATTTTAAAAGTCCTATAAACTCTAACTAGATGAATACAATTCCCAATGATTCAAACTTCTCAAATATAATATGAACTAATTATTTTATTGCTAAGTGAGGCAAATAAATGCCTCACACCCGGCAGATACAAACATATTAAAACCTAATGGATGAACACTGAAATTGCTCATAAATAAAAGCAGGTGTTGGTTAAAAATTTTAAATTTTTCTTTGGATAACAGGATTAGCACATATATCAGGGCCAGATGGATATTTATTCCAACAATTATAAACTGTACCTACAGGGACTGCTATACTAATTTTTTTAAGACAGTAGGTTTCAAAAACATTTCATTAGATCTGCTGTCTTAATTACACTCAGGCTGGGACAGATGATCACCTGTCGGTCCTGAAAGAACTGGTAAGAAAAAAGATCTAGTCACAAAAAACTACTTCATAAAAATGTATCCAATTCTCCAGAACACCTTCTTTTACTGTTAGATTTTTTTTCCTTGAATGAATAAACATATTGAGCACCAACTGTGTGCCAGGCATCATACTAGATGCTGTTTAGGGTATCAGCTAATGATTGAGTCAGACAGAGTGAGCTTAATTCTAAGCTCTAGTAGGTGTGACATGGATCAAGCTATTCAATTTCTTTCAACCTCATGTTCCGCATCTGCAAAATGAGGACTGACTTAAAGGGGTGTGAATATTCTAAGATAGTAATATCCAATGTACCTGGCTATAATAACTGGCGCTACATTCTTAGAACTCTGGAATTAGGTGGTACCACGTTTGCAAATGTGTGAGCGATGGTACTAAGAGGTTGTGACCTGCATACTTTCTCCTTTGAGACGTTTTCTCCTGAACAATTTTTATTTCCATTGTATATTCTTCTAATGTATTTTCTGATAGTTCTTCTTCTGTATGTTCTAAGACATGGGGGAAATTGTATTACTACAAAGTCAAAAGCTACTAGCTCTGGTGTTTGCCAGTATCAAGAAGCAGAGCACTGAAGAGAAACTCTGAACAATGCAAGGTAGACACCGATAGTTTAACAAAACCTGAGTATGTTGTAGTATTCTTTTGAATAGCAAATCCTTTTCATCAGGGGGGCTGTCTTTAATATTTGCTCACTCCCTACATTGCTTTCAAAAGAGGAAATACGGGGGGTTCCTGGGTGGCTCAGTTTGTTAAGCGTCTGATTCTTGATTTTGGCTCAGGTCATGATCTTAGGGTCCTGGGATAAAGCCCCACATTGGGCTCCACACTCAGCGGGGAGTCTGCTTGAGCACTCTGTCTCTGTCTCTCCCTTTCCTTTTCCCTCTCCCCCTCCTCCAGCTTGGGCATACTCTCTAAACAAATCTTTAAAAAAAAAAAAAAAAAAGAAATACGTAAGTCTCATTAGATGTACCTACAATATTGTGTGGAGTAACTCAGACTTGAAAGGCATATTTTTCATTGGTGTTCCTAGGCATCCAGGGCTTGGCAGCAAACTAAACATATATCACTTTATTGTAATATATTAAAGCAAGCATTTAAAAGAATTGAAAACAGTTCCTCAAAAATACTAAAGAACCTGTCCCTTGTATTTTTTGGTTGGTTAACATTCTTTGGAGCATTACTCTTTAGGTATTAACCAATTGTTCCCAATTCACTGTGCTTATTTCTATTTTAATACTGTGTGGCTCTTGAAGTAAAGTATTTCCTCCATCAGCAAAGCAAGTTACAGGCAAAACTTCTTTAAGAACCCGGCCATAACAGCTTATGCTCAATCCTTCCTGGGATTTCCTGACATGTAAATGTACCAGCCAAACCCAGAAATGCAGGTTGATCATCACTAAACAAGCAGACATAAGCAAAATCTGGTATGCAACCTAAGGCAAACATTGCTCTTCACTAAGTCTTCCCAACAATGCAGATTTGACTAATGCTGAAGTCAAAGAATGCTTCCTTTCTTAATGTAGCTCACTGCTGGTAATTTATTCTTTATATCTTTCAAGTTACTGGTTATTTAAAAAATAAACTCCAGTAAAGCTAGCATACGGCTACACACTTTTCTTCCATTTAGTCACATTTACTGAGCATCTTCCATGTACCAGGTTCCTAATATGTGCCTGGGATAAGATAACCATTCCTGTACCCTGGAGATTATGATAGTAGTGGGCTGCCTGGGTTTGCTGCTGAACAGGATGGATGTATCTATTAGTCAAGATTTTTGATTACAAACATTGAAAAAGGAATCTACAGCAAGATCATAGGGCATTCACAGAATCAATGAGGTTACAGAATGACATCCAGTAACTGGTACCACAGGGGAGGTTGTGTGGCAGAAATATCACCTTCAATCCCCACATGATGGCTTCATTTAAGATATAAAAGCCAGGGGAAATTTTGAGGCAAAACAGCTTAAACCAGAGGCTCAAGTAGTGACACCAGAGGGTAGAGATTTTTACGTTCAGAACATAATACCTTAAGAAAAAGGCCACTTCCTTAAAAAGAAATTCATCAACAGACACATATGATTCAAATCAACACGAGGTTAACTGATATTCAATATAAAGACATGAAGGGCAAATTTCTGAGTTACCTTTTCAATTTTGTTACATACCACTAAAAGGATATTGATTTTTGGAAAATTCTTCCTAGATTTGAAACTGGGTTCTCTCTTTTTTGATACCAATTTTCCCCCTTATCAACACTTTTAATTCAACAGGCTACCATGGTAATTTTTACAAGGCAGTCTTCATTCAATATAAGAATTTACACTATAAATCTTTGTAATTGAAGTCTGATGTCTTCTTTCAATCTCCATTTAAAATGTAAGCTAAGGGACAAGGGGAAAAATAAGTTCCCCTATGTAAATTAGTCCTTAAAATTATGGGTGACAATTCACTGTTTAAACTATTAGCTGACAAAGAGGAAATGTACTGCCCCCCAATCTTCTTAACAGAGAATGGGGAGTAAGGTGCTCTTAATAATTTTATTTTCTAAGTGACAGTAAAAGCTAAAACATTTTAAACCCTATGCAACCCTGTCTGCAGTGCACTTAGTCCACAGATTCAATTTAGCCATATCTATCCCTAAACACTACTATCCTCCACCTTTGTCCTGAGGCAAACCCCACTGCTGTGAGTTTTGTGTGGTCACACAGCCAATCCTAATAGCTAACATTTTAAACTAGTCACTACGGTAGTGGCCTTGATATGATTATTTTACATGTATTACCTAACTGGATCCTCATAAAAAGTCCTGCGGTTAGTCATATTATCATTTCCATTTTCCAATGAAGAAATCAAGGCACAGTCAAGTTGAGCATCACTCAAGTAACTTACAGTCCTCTCTCACAGCCATCAGCGGGACTCCTGAAGACCGGATCTGAGGCTCTGGATAAATCCCTCTACATACAGGCACTTGGAAGAATACAAATTGCTACCTCCTCCATTTTCTGTGTGATAAAGAGGCAAGTTACCTAAAAATGCTGGCATCTATAAAAAGAGAGTGCTACATCATAGGATGTTAGGAAATGCGCCAATCCTATGGAACTTCTTTCTACCAGATAAACATCTTTCAAGGTTTTCTATTTTTAAGAAACGAGATTTAGTAAGTTTTAAGTATACTCTACACTCAAGGTGGGGCTGAACTCACGACCCCGACATCATGAGTTGCATACTCTAATGACTGAACCACCCAAGTGCCCCTTCATGTTTTTTTCTGCTACCCTACAGGGTTTTGTAAGGCAAATGTGTAAGGAAATTCTATGACTTCCAGTGCTTTATTACCCTAAAGCAATTAGAGAATATAAAAGTTCTGTGTATCAAGTGCCTGGAAAATTTTATGCTTTTGTGTTACACTAACTGCTCAGCAGAGGTCTCAATCAGACAAACAGCAACAACAGCATTGTAGCATGCCCCTTCTCAGGCAACATTTTCAAGGGACAACTCAGTGATCCAACCAAGTTGAGAGAGCTGCCAGGGGTAACACTGTGGCATCTGCATCCATATAGTTTATAATGATATCTGGGGGTCTCAAAATACTATGAATTCCTGACAGTTAAGAGAACAGTCTGGATGTTAAACCTGAGATGCAATGTCCATTCTTCCTTTTAACTCAATTTCCCAAATTGATGGTCTCAAAGCAACAGCTTGCTAACTAACAAAGTAGGAAATCTGCTAACAGTAGGTAATCTTAAACACGTCTACATTAAAGCGAACATAAACCTATGGAGTGAAAATTTCAAGTAATTTAACAAATGTCTTTGGTTTCATATATCATTTCCCCTAATTGTTTTACCAATAAAGTTGTTTACAAATTAGCTACATTTTACAAATAAGAACACAAAGGCAAAAGCCACACTGGAATTCAGGTCTTCTAACACTTGGTCCAGTGATCAGTCACTTTTTCACTAATACTGAAATAAAAATTTAGCCATTTCTTTATAATTTTATAACCCTAAGATTATAATTTATTCTAAGTTCTGTCCTCAAAAAACAATATAAAAACTGAGTTACTTAATATCCTTAAAGTTGCAAATAATGTAGAAATATAAAAACATTAAATATTCAGTATATATTTTTAATTAAAAATGTATCTCCTGCTTCAGTAGTACGTGGGAGGGAGTTATTTTCTTCCCACTAATTCTTTTTTTAGTACCTAATTTTAAACAAAAAACTTGCAGTTACTTCAGAAAAAAGGATCTTATGTGCAAATAATTTGTAATGCTAAAACCATAAATTCTATTTTCCAAAAACAATTAGGAGCTTTATAAAAGAAAACCACACAACATACCTTGAAAAAGGCACTGCAATTCCTCTGCTTCTACATTATTGTATGCTGGAAAAATATATCTGGTTCTATCAGGAATCTCAGAATTAAATATTCTCCAAAGTGGAAAGTATATGTATGGTGCCATTTCAGGAGCACAATATTCAGCTCTCATTCCCAACATTAAGAGCTGCCTAGCGAAACAGTTAAAGCATGTCAAAACAGTCCAACATAATTAGGTTTCAATATGTGAGGCCAATATGCTCTTCTAAGACGCTAAGAAACCAAAACAAATACTGAAATCAAACCACAGTATTACTTGCAGCTAATTATCATACAGGTTTAGTTCCTTGTTGTAAGCCCCCTTTCTATAATATTAATAAAGGGAATATTTCACTGCAAAGAAAATTTATTTTACATATTGCTAGCCATGAATTTTTGTCATTAGTTCACACATAAATCTGCCTAGTGCCACTATCCAAATGGCAGGACCATTTTGTGTCCACAGTTCAGTCTGTATTTACAATTAGAATTTGCATGACTTACTCTCAGTGAAGGTTTAACAATGCAGATGCAATCTAACATCCATAATACCTGATGTTTTACAGACAGCAATGTAGGAGAGATGCATTTTTAATTACCTTTCATTTGAGTGACCCTACGTAAAATATAAACTGATAATTTAGAAGTTCTTAGTCTCCTAAGGAGATTTTCATATGCTGATAAAGTTAGTGAGATTTTTAAGAAGTATCTTCCATGTCCACATCCTGTTGTAATTTCTGCACCATTTTTTCTTCCAGCTGCTTTCCTTTGCCTTAAAAAAAAAAAAAAAATCAATGTGACCTTGCCAAACTCATATCAACACTTTATAAAGGATCTTAAATGTTTTAAAATAACATTAGCCATTTCTAAGAAATTTAAGAATAGTAACTAAACTTACACAGGTCTTACGATATACCATGCATTAAGTAAGCATTCCATACACATTTGTTCACTTCACCCTACATTTAAAATATGAGAGAGGGGAGACCCAGAGACAGATAAAATTGTACCAAATCATTAAGTAAGCCCAGTAAGTCAAAGAGCTAGGATTGGAACCTGGCCCTCTGGATCTAAAGTCCCTGCTTTCACATTGTACTTACCTACCCTCAGAGGGTTACCTAAAAAGTTAAATAACGGTTCATTCCTGTTGTTTTGGAGTCAGTTCATAGCATACATGAAATAATGCTCCAGGATTTTGCCTATTTTAATAAAATTTGGCACAAAAATTAACCTATTTAAGACTTTTACATAAATCTATTCAACATGCGCTTTCAGAATTTGACCTTTACTGAAGTTTAGGCATAGAATCACTCAGGAATCAACTCTTAAACTAAATCTCACCAAAATTTCTCTCCCTTCAGATAATCTGCATAAATAAATCATACAACTGATGGTATCTGGTGCCAGCTGAGTAAAATATTGGTTTCCCAGCGCCTCACAGAAGAAACTATGCACATGAACAACTGTCCAAACGGGTGACTACAGTCAAGTTACATAAACACACAAAAAAAGGTTTTAATACAAAACAGCAGTTCTCAAACTTGAGTATCAAAATCAGTATCAGAATCCAGAGAGCTAGTAAGGAACAGAAGCTCAGACTAAAAAGGCCTGGGCCTCTGTATTTATACTAAATTCCCCAAGTAATTCCCATTCCAACCAAAGCTGGAAAACCACTCCTATAAAACACTGTTCTTAATAAAAACAAGTATGAGGCATAATCTATGAAATTATTACTCGGATCTTTATGACTAGCTTATGGAGTATGATTTTATAAAGGGGGAAAAGAAACACCACATACAATAAAATTGAAACTGGGAAATACACTGTATTGTTTTAAAAACCGAATCCTATCATAAATGAGGTATTTACATTAAAAATACCCATAAAAAGTTGACTGATACCCATTTACATAGACTGCAACAATGCAGATTTTTCATTTCTCTACTGAAAGAGAAATACATTCTGTGTAATGTATTACTTACCTGCAAGAGGGGCCCGGATAAGATGAATGTTTTGCTTGACTTCTTTGATGTCCTGAACTTTCTGTAATTCTTTATTTTTCTTTAATCTAGGATAAAACAAATCAAAGCCAAAATTTCAGTTACTGTAACTTCTTTAAAAGACATTAATTCATAATTTATAAAAACAAATTTTACTAGCCACACAGATGAGCAATGAGAACTCAAAATTATGTTCTAGTTCTTAATAAGCTTAACAAATCAGAATTTCTACACTACCAACTTGTTCACTGATTGTATCCCTAGTACTTAGTTGGGAATAAAGTGGAGATTAATATATATTTGCTGAGTGAATGACAAAATGTGACTGAAGGGAAGAATTAAATCTCACACATCAATGTCTATTATACAAATACAGTGTAAAATCTCTAATTGTTAAAGTGCCTGGATCTTTTCTCCTCAAACTGAGAATACATTGTTTTACCTAATTTTTTTAAGTCAGTAATTGTAAGAACACAAAACGTATAAGACATTCATTCTAGACAAACGTGCTAACAGTCTTTCTCAAACATTTAGGCTTCCTTTTTGTAACACTTCACTTTTTTAAAGCCAGAAATCTGTTCGCACATGCTTTTCTATGACAGACTTAAACAGTGATGAGATCAAAAATAAGTAACTACTTTAAAGAAATAACCAATTCTAGGCTGGGGCCAGGGAAGTACAAGATAAGGCCACATCTTATTAAAGCAAGAAAGCACCCAAAAAAAGATGAGGAATTGTCAAAATGACATGGAACCTGCCTGAAGAACTCCCACTGGCCAATCTGGAGCACGTAGAACATGAAAATAAATAATTGCAAATAATTATAACCCACTGAATACCATAAGAATCAATGAACACACACAGACATATGAATAAATAATAAAGGAATACATTTTGAAATTAGAAAAGGGAAAAGTTCTTTTATATGGAAAAGCCAACTAATAAGTGTAGAAGAAATTACTGAATTAGAAAAATCACCATTTGGCAACAATCAATATAGTAACAGATTCAGACAAGAGTCTACTGGATGCTAACAGCAGTAGGCACCAGTTTGAGAAATAAGGGACTCTTTGTAGAGTGTCGAAGTATTTCCCCTAAGATATGTACTGATTAAAAAGGAGGGAAAAAACTTTCCAATGGAGAAAACTGGCAGATACTCCTTAACCAAATGATCAGTCCCTTGGGACAACATGTGTCTCCAAATATGTATGTCTTTCATATGTATCATTTCTACGATATTCTGGCCAAAAGAATCCTGAGGAAAACATTAGACAAACAGAGGAAAATTCTATAAAATAACTAACCTGTTACTCTTCAAAAATGTCAATGTCATTTAAGACAAAGATGAGAAAGTGTCCAGATTAAAGGAGCTTGAGGAGATAGGACCACTAAATGCAATGCAAGATCCAGGATTTTCTGCTGCTATAAGGAACATGACTGGAACTGGTGAAATCTAAATAAGGTCTGTAGGTTATATAATAGTATTGTTCAATGTTAATTTCCTAATTTTGGTAACTATAGTATAGTTATATAAGAGCATGTTCTTATTTTTAGAATATATACACTGAAATATACTTAGGAAAAAGGCATCATGTCTTCAACTTACTATAGAGATAGGGACAGAGTAAAGAATATACAAGAGTTCTTTATACTATTCCTAATTTCTTTTATTTTCTGAGCTTATGTGAAAACAAAAAGTGGAAAAAAATCTCTGGATTTCTACTAGTAATTATTTTTTCAAGAGTTACTTGATACATATATTCATACCTGTTCATTATAAATTTAGCTTGGCGCTTCTGTTTGATCTCTTCAACTCTCTTCATTGCATCAACTACAAAAAAAATTCATAAGAGTCAGCAAATTTTTGCACATCCAAGCAAGAGCTTTAAGGATCACTCCCCTTTATTCTCATTTAGAAATGGATTTAATGAAAAACTCATTGCAAAAACAATCACTACTAAAATAGCGAAGAAGGTAAATACTCTTGGCTGACAACACCATTAACTCTAACTTTCACAAAGATACCTCTATTTTTATTTTACAAAAGCCTTTATTGCTACTAAATTTTCCTTCTACTTTAAACCGGCCCAATGCTTCTCAAACTTTACAGTGAATCTGGATTAATGGCAACTAATCCCTTCTTAGCTTGTCCTCGCCATTAATAAAAGCACCATTCCAGAGATAAATACTATTTCTCCAAGTGCCTGGGATATGATCTGCACATGATGAATATTGGTAGGATGAACCAATCATTTTACCATGTTCCCAACCACTAAAATCCAACTGTTTTGGGAAATGTGTAGAGGAGCTGAATCCAAATATGCTCTAGCATCTATACCGCACTAAGACAACCCACACATACAATTTTAAATTTTCTGGCAGCCACGTTAAAAAATAAAAAAGGAACAGGTCAAAATCTAGTAACAGATTTTGTTTAACCCAACATATCCAAAATACTGTCTTTTCAACATAATATAAAAATTACTGAGATTATTTTATGCTTGTTTTCATATGAACTCTTCAAAAACCACGTATTTTACATTTACAGCAAATCTGGATTCAGACTAACCACAATTTAAGAGCTCAGCAGCCCCTGTGGCTGCCATATTGGGCAAAACACTCCAAATCTAACTTCTTATATTCCACAGATCTGAAGGAGAGCAGGATATTCACATCATTTTAAAATATCTCCCCACAATATACTTATTAATTACAAAGGATAAAACACTAACTTTACAGTGAAGAAACCTACCAGAGGCCACCTTAAACAATGATCAAAGTTAACATGGCCAATAATAGGAACCCAATGAATAGCACAGGCCTCCTGGCAGGACACAATAAGAACTCAGCATCACATCAATTGTATTCCTATCAAATGTACATTACCCAAATCTAACCTTGAGGCGGCATCACACAAAAGCCAGTTAAGGGATTTTATACCAAATGCTTGACCCATACTCTTCAAAACTATCAATGTCATGAAATCTAAAAACTCGGAAACTATTAAAATTTCGAAGAGGTAAATAGGGCATGTACTATTCTTACACAGGTCTGAGATTAGATAATACTATATCAATGCTACTTTCTTGATTTTAGTAACTGCACTATGGTTATGTACGAGAATGTTCTATTTTTTAGGAAATATTCTTTTAGTTCTATTAAACTACTTAGGGATAAAAGCATTATCAATGTGCCAGGTGCCCCTTATGTGTATGTAACTTAAAGTTCAAAAAATTATAGAAAGAAAGAGAGAGAGAGAGAATAGGTAAATTTAGTAAAATGTTATTTGAGGAATCTGGATGAAGGAATTCTGCAACTTTTCTGTTCAGTCTAAAATTAAGTCAAAATAAAAACATTTAAGTGACGACGCCTGGGTAACTCATGCTTAACTCAGTTAAGCATCTGCCTTTGGCTCAGGTCGTGATCTCAAGGTTCTGGGATCAAGCCCCATCCACAACAGACTCCCTGCTCAGTGGGGAATCTAAATCTCCCTCTCCCTCTGCCCCTCCTCGCCACCCC
>NC_048222.1:51332406-51342463 GCF_002007445.2 Ailuropoda melanoleuca | reverse complement strand
CACAATAACCAAACTGTGGAAGGAGCCGAGATGCCCTTCAACAGACGAATGGATAAAGAAGATGTGGTCCACATATACAATGGACAATTACTCAGCCATTAGAAAGAATGATTACCCAACATTTGCATCAACATGGATGGGACTGGACGAGATTATATTAAGTAAAATAAGTCAAGCAGAGAACGACTATTATCATATGGTTTCACTCATTTGTGGAACATAAGGAATAGCAGGGAGATCGTTAGGAGAAGGAAGGGAGGGTAAACAGGGGGAAATGAACCATTGGAGACTATGGACTCCAGGAAACAAACTGAGGGTTTTAGAGGGGAGGGGGATGGGGGGATGGGCTAGCCTGGTGAAGGGTATTAAGGAGATCACATATTGTATGGAGCACTGGGTGTTATACACAAACAATGGAACATGGAACACTACATCAAAAGCTAATGATGTACTGTATGGTGACTAACATATCATAATAAAAAAAATACATTTTTCCCCTGAAAAAAATAAATTAAAATTTTAAAAAAAAGCCTTGAGTTTGAATTAGTGTTATTTCCCTAACAAATAAACCTAGTAAAATCCACTGCTTTTCAGAAATTAACTCTTCCTCTAAATACAAAACAGAAGGAAAGACTAAAAAAACAAAACACCAAGACGCAAAATACTTAAGGCCATGTGGAAAACGCAATTCCAAAACTGGACTCTGAGTTCTCCACAAGATCCAGGAAGATAAAAAGCTTTAGAAGGTGGCAAATACTACCACAAAGACCCTAATTTTTCAATTCCTCCCCTGAAGTGCCGTGACTGGGCAAAAGGTGTTGAAAAGGATGCCCTGCCTATGATCCATTCAAATCTGATAAAGTCAGGCCACCTGGGTGGCTCAGTCAGTTAGCGTCTGCCTTTGGCTCAGGTCATGATTCCAGGGTTCTAGGATGGAGTCCCGCATCAGGCTCCCTGCTCGGGGGGGGGGGGGGGATGCCTGCTTCTCTCTCTGCCTGCCGCTCCCCCTGCTCATAGTGTATCTCTCTCTCTGACAAATAAACAAAAAAAAACCAAACAAACAACAAAAAAAACTGATAACGTCTATAGGACTCTGAGCCCTGGGGACTTCCAATTAACAAACCAACTGTATCACATCTACACCTAAGACTAGAAATGGCTAAAGACCGCATAAGACAGCTGTAGGGAGAAGGAAAGTCAAGGCCAACAGCCTCAAACACACACATAGGGGCATCTACAAGCTACCTTAAGAAATTTAATTTTACTACATATGGGATTTTTTTTTCATTAGTCTCTGCTTACATCAGAAAAATGAAAAAAGACAAGGGCTAGTTATCCTTGCTTTTAACTTCAATAGTCTATAGCTTGATTTATATGTAAGTCATGCACTTAGAATTTCTCTTAGGAAATGTAACTATCACCTTAAGTACTGTACTTTTTAATTTTACAGAAGCATTACATTTTATAAGGTATATAGAATATAATGTTTATATCCCTAAATCAAATTACCTAAACTTGTAAAGTATGTTAGGTTTTGTGTATATTTTCACTATGCCAGACTCACCCCAAAAAAGTATTCTCCCCCCATTCTCATAATTTTAGATTTTTAAACCTCTGTATAGACACTCCAAATAATATCAAATCTAATAATTACATTTTTTTTAAAGATTCTATTTATTTATTTTAGAGAGGAGTGAGCAGGGGGAGGAGCAGAGGGAGAGGGAGAGAATCTCTGGCAGACTCCACACTGAGTGCAGAGCCCAACACAGGGCTCGATCCCACAACTCTGATATCATGACCTGAGTCGAAACCAAAAGTTGGATGCTTAACTAACTGAGCCACCCAGGAGTCCCTACATTATTTTTATAAAGGATATATCAGCCAATTCTGAAAAGGATTTGGGGCAGCTTATCATAAAATACGCTAGTACAAAACCATTAAGATGAAGATAAGAATAAAAGCTACCCAATGAAAAGAAAATTAATATTTAAACATTAAACATTAAATCCAAAGTAATATCCCAAAACAATCTCTCCTGAAAATTCCTGGTAATTCTCTGACACTTACTAGTTTTATTCCATAACTCTCGCTGGTATTTGACAGGTTCATTTCTACGTTTTTCAAATTCAAATGAATTATCCTGTAAGAAAGAGAAAAATATGGTTTTAAGAGAGATACAAAGGAAGCATTTCTTAGAAACTTATCCTCCTTATCACAAGAGTTGTGTTTCAAACCACAGACATATATTAAGATTTCCCCAGGGTGACCCTAGCAAACACAAGTTTTCATACTACTTCTCCTTTACATACCAGATGTACAAGATAGCCCTACTGAAAATACCAATCCATATACAAGTGATTTTTATGACAAGAGGAGGAGGGTATCAGCCCCATCCTTTAGAGGGTCATATAATAATCAAGGAGATTTCAAACAAACTGAAGAGGCTTCCCTAATTTCCCATTCCTAGATGAGACTCACAGGCAGAAAACTCTCTATTAGGCTGAGCCATATGAATTACCACTTTTCATAGATCAAAAAGGGTCAAACATTGAGAACTTTATATTGTTCAACCTATATACCTATCATGTTTATATATTACATATTTATATACCTTTCTTATAGCACAAAAGTGTAAAACTATACATCTTCAAATAAATGTGGTGCTGCTCTGCATGACAAAATTTTCTCCCAGAAATTTTTCAGGTCCCCTCTAAATGTAGTTGGTATTTTGACAGTTAATAAATCCTATTTACGGGGCGCCTGGGTGGCACAGCGGTTAAGCGTCTGCCTTCGGCTCAGGGCGTGATCCCGGCGTTCTAGGATCAAGCCCCACATCAGGCTCCTCCGCTATGCGCCTGCTTCTTCCTCTCCCACTCCCCCTGCTTGTGTTCCCTCTATGGCTGGCTGTCTCTACCTCTGTCAAATAAATAAATAAAATCTTAAAAATAAATAAATAAATAAATAAATAAATAAATAAATAAATAAATAAATCCTATTTACCTTAAAACATGTGAAACAATTTTAGAAATGGTAGTGTCTTCTTAGAAAAACTACAGATCTATTTCTTAGTTTTCAAATCTATCTGAGACAGGCAAATGGAACAGCACTAACTTTGTATTTACCTATTTCTTTCCTACACACATGACCTGTTCAATCACAATAACCTCAGCAATGACAAGATAACTGGTCACCAGCAAATGACTGTGACTGGCATCCTTTCTTCATTCATGCAGTTGTCACCTGCATCTGAAGTGCTGTTTATTCTAATCCATACTGGAAATTATTTTTTTGACAATAACTGTGATTTGGCTTTGCATCTTGTCAAAAAATATTCTTCCCATTCATTGAAAATAAAGCCAGGAAGGGGCTTCATAGCAACTGCTTAGAAACTTCCCTTAAAGAAGTAGAGAGGTGGGGAAGAGGAAGACACGGAGAGAAGGAACACTTTAAAGATCTTCCTCCTTCAAAGGTAGCTTGTGCAGCAGCTTTCACCTCCTCCTTTTATAGGGGTCAAATGTGGACAAGTTTCACCAGGCCATTCTATCAACTCAGTAACAACAACCTGACAATGGACGCTCATGCATGAAATTCCCTCACCCCTGACTATTCCTCCTTCAACCAACACACTTCTCTGCTCTCGAAGTCCTGTAAGGAAATCCAGAAACTAACAAATGAGTCTACAACAAATCTGATCAGAGCCCTCAATGGTATTCAGGAATCCTTTAATTTCTTAGCTTCCTCTCAAATACCTAAGTAGTAATTTCCAACTTCACCCCAATCCATTTAAATAAGTTTCCCTTTTGTTTGCAGGAGCTAAAAAAATGGTTTTTGAGAGTAAGGAAAATCACTTCCATAAATTTAATTAGGAATTTTTTCCTTTACAGAATTCTACAGATTTGTAGTTTTTTTAGGATGTGAGGATATTATTACAATAGCCAAATACAAATAAATTACTCACCAACCTTGTCATAGAAAGTGTTATTATAGTTAAATTACATTTAATACCTAATAATTACCCTCCCACACAAAAGTTAAAAATTATACTGATAGCTAATATACTCACCACTGTAAGCTCTTTACCAGCTGCTTTACGGAATGCTTTAGTCCACCTGACCTTGCGAGGATTCCGCTTCTTTTTAAAGTTTTTATGACACTTGGATTTACAGAATCTGAACACCTACAAGAAAGTTAAAATAGTGGAGTCAACATTAAGAATGTTTCTATCCTAGGATGTGATGCATGCCAGACAAAATATACTGCAAAGTCTGAGAGATGACAATGGTTCTCACTAACAATTCTTTCTACTTGTAAGTAGAAATTACATTTAGAAATATGTGAGACATATAAGATTAAATGTAAACTGAACTATCTTTGACTATTATTTGACTATCAAATTTCACCACAACTAATGGCTTAAGGGCCCCAAATATATGGTTTAAAAACTACCAGTCATTTTTAAAGATTAACAATAAAACCTTACAATCACCTTGAATAATATCAATAGTTTCAAGGAAAGTCATTTATTTAAACCCTTCCTACTTAATAATACTCAAATTTCACTTGCTATATACCTCAATGGGGGTGAAAGTTTCAAACACCTATTCTGAAATCTCCTTTGGTTCTTTCCATCCTTTTTGTTAAAAGCACAAAATAATTTCAAAAGAGCAACTAACACTGGGTATAGATTTGTGTTCTCAAGTATTTATTCATGGGTCTACTAGGAAAATTCTTCAATACTTTAATTCTTTACCTTTATCCCAGAAGATATGACCCTTTATCAGTGCTAACTTATGATTTAATGATGCTTCAATGTGCCCCTGAAATGGCTTGCTGGGACTCATCAGAAGTCTAAAATACATATTTTTTTACTTTGTAATGTCAAGAACACATTGCAATTTGTACACGTAGAGGACATCTGAAGAGAAAAAGTACTACTTTGGAGTACATGGATCTTAATAAAGAGTCTTAAGTTGAATTATCATACCTAGAAGATGTGACCCATAAAAAAAGGTCAAAATGAGGAATACATATTTCAAATTATGTGTACAGATCACAAAGCCATATGTATATTATCATAAGCCAAAATACTTTTCATTTTATGTACACTTTGTTCTATGGGGGAATTCAAGCAGATCCCTATACATGCTAGGACAGTTTTCTTAGAAACAGTATAATACCAGTTTAATCTGATCCAGGTCAGTACCTCCTAGAGGGGACAGTAGTCAAAACATGTCTATATTCTGGATTTAGTTTCAAAGCAAATAGAAATATATGAATACAAGTGGGTCTCCTGGAGTATCCCACTAAGAATTCATTATCAGTAAATTTTTTTCATATTTTCAGCCCAAAGGACTATTACCTTTTTAAGTAAAACCCTCCTACATTTAATACCTACTAGATTACTCCTAGACAAGTCCCCATTTCTGAGATATACCGAATGAGATGTCTGAACTTGTCCTGGTTCTCAATTCCAAACAGAGCCAATGGAAAGTTAAAGAAAAGTCTACTTAACTCTGTATCTGATAGATGTTAACTAAAAAGGACAATGAAGTACATGAAGAGAATGGAATCACTGGAGATGTGAAGGGAATTCAATCAACAAATAAGAGGACTCTACTATGTATCTGATATTATCAGGCGCTAGAAATACAAGAATAATTAAAATATGATACTCTACCTTGAGAAGCTTAGGCTAGCATTGTAATAGTCTCAATTAACAAAGGAGACATTTAGATCAGGATAGGACATACACAATACATACAATGATCATGTTTAAGTAATATGGAAATACAAAATAAGGGAGTGATTAAATCTACGGTGGGGCAGGTGATGGATGGATTGTGAGGCAAAACTTCATAAGTGCCAACTTTCCCTTTTAAGCTAGTCCTCTATCACCACCCTCAGTTTTCAACGAATGATCTAATACTTCAGCTTCAAAGTTCTTTAACTCTTTCTTAAATTCCACTGATTGAACACTTACTAAGGTCTCATTAAGGGTGCATGTATTTTTTATGTTTGCAAAGTATATGAAAATATGGAACACTAACATTAACTTTACCATTAAAAGCTACCCAAGAAGTCTAAGAGGAGGTTTCTATGAAAAACCGTCTCAAAAGCTAAGAGGGAAAAAAGGCAGAAAAAAGACTGGCTAGGAGGCTATAAAAGTGACCAGTGCCTAATATGGAACCAGAGTGGGAGGGCAGAAAGAAAGCAAAGACCCCTATACTCTGCACAGACAGATGGATAAGACTTGATAACTAAATAAAAGGTGAAAGGTTCAAAGACAACTCACAGTTCTAGCAAAACTGTCTAGGCATATGACAGTGGTATTAATTCAGAAAGCAAAAAAGAGCTGAGGTAACTAGGAACTCTTTCAATAGGCTCACTGTTAGGTACAAACCAGATTTCCCCATCCAGTGGAAAATTCAGACTAGAGCTAAAAAGATTTGGGAATCATTAACACTGAAAAAAAAAAAAAAAAAACGAAATACCTATCTTCCTTAGTGCTTCCAGGCCTCTGCTTATATCCCCAGCCAACTCTTGTTTTGCACTCACTGGCTCCCAGCCAATTCAAACCTGTCTTTGCTAGCAATATAGACTTCCTCATCAACATGAACTTCCACTGTGTCTGCCAGATCAACACCCAACTCTAGATAGCTCTCATGATCTGTTGTTCTAATTCCTATACCCACCTGAGAAGCACTGCTCGACAAAAATCATAAAATTATGATGACCAGATCATCTACAAAGCCATGGTACCTACTATGAATTAATTGCCATCCTAACAATTACTTAGTTCGTTTCCATAAACTTTTTATCATGTTCCTGAGAGCAGGTACTCTAAAATAATCTGCATGTTCTTTCAAGTTCCCAATCCTAGCTTTGGTCCCACACTTTCCGCAAGAACCCCGTGCTCCTAATTAATGACGTCAATCTCTTCCATCTGTAAGAGATATAAGGTGATGACGTAGGATCTGTAATTCCTTAGCATATCAGTCACCTGTTAAATATAGTCCTAGATCCTCTTCTCCTCCCCACAAAGATACCTATAAATATAATAGATCTAGTGGACATGAGGAATCTTTTTTTTTTTTTTACAAGGGCCCAGTGACTCAGAAGCAAATATGAGGTCGAATTCTGAGAAACGACGTGTTAAGTAAACAAAGAATGAGATTCATTCTGCTATAAGACAAATTCATGTATCATTCACAAAGTCTTTCACAACCAGGCCTTATAATGTTTAGATTTTATGCTTATGTACGTATGTTTTTATATACAGACTTACATGTGTATTTACAGCCTTACATCAAGCCTCTATCACCACGAACAATCCACTCACTTCCTTAGAGATTGCTTCGCTGCGCCTCTACTCAACCGTTCACTTTACTTCCACCTAGAATGCCCCTTCCTCACTTTTTTACGTAACATTCAAGATGCAGGATAAATGACACCTCCTTTCTGAGTCTTTTCATATATGACTCTCCCCAACTCACCTGCGCCTTCGTTAATACATAACCACTACTAAGCCAGAGGCAACACTTCAATCAACCGCTTACACGTCACGGGCATTCCCAAATCTTATTCATCTCTACGGACAAGGACCTTAGCCACGATGCTTGACTGGGCATACATTCAACAAAGTTTACTGAACTCAAGAACTTCACTCATGTACAAGAGTGACCAAACAGCCCAAACACACCCCGAGACTCCATTCGGCGATGGCTCAAGTAAGTGGGGAACTTCACCGCCGCCAGCCTTCTCCAAGGCTGGGCTGGTGACCAGCTCGGTTCCGGACACCCACAAGGAGAAATTCCCCCAGGTCGAAGACGAGGCCAGAGCTCCTCGTAAAATCACCGTCTCGTGAGGGCAGCGCGGAAAACCGAGCCAAACGCCCCGGGTGCAGGAGGAGCCGGCGCCGAGCTGGCGCGGCCTCAAGCTCGCGTAAGCGTCGCAGAGCGCGTGCGGGTCTTGGGCGCCTCACCTTGCAATCATTGCGGACAAACATCATGCCGTGACCGGGGTAAATAGGACCCGAACAGAAATAACACTTCTCAATACGCATGTTGAAACCGCGTGGGTTCCCGCTGACCAGACGCCGATCTTAAGTGGAAATGACGTAGCTCCGTCACAGGAAGTGATTCTCTTCAACACCCGACCCGGAAAAAGCGAGTCTCCTTCGCCCCTGAGGGCCCTGGAAGTCGTCCAGACGTGACGGCGCCTCCCAGCGGCCGCACGAGCAAAAATGCGGCTCGTTTGGCGCAGGCGCAGAGCTGCAAAATCGGCTCATTACCCTCGCTCTCACAAAGCGGAACGTGGCGCTGCTCTCTCTCTAAGCTCGCTCTCACAAAGCGGAACGTGGCGCTGCTCTCTCTCTAAGCTCGCTCTCACAGCGCCTAGTTTTCCTCTCTACCACATCCTATAACGTCAGCATTTACTCATATCTTATACGGTTTGTGCTTTGTCCCCGGCCGACTCTCCACACACGGAGATGCCTCCAGGAACTCCTTTCTCCACTGCCTGCTCTCAGACCCGCCCCTGATTGGCGTCCCCAGCGTAGCGGGGTGGCAGGATTGAGAACCTACCTTGGCTGCTGCGACCTAAGCATATGATTCTCTGAGGCTCAAAGAACATTACCAACAATTTTTGAAAGACTTGTAGTGATTTTTACCTTTTCTCCTCCCCCTATGAATTAATATACATGTGGTAAAAAACAGACATTTTCATAAGAAACAAAGGTTCCCTCTGACCTCGAGACCTCCTTCCCCGTGGCAATCGGTTCCTTTTATTACCTGTCAAAGATTTTCTGTGCATAGACAAACATGTTTATTTCTGTGTGCTTGTGCCTCCCTCTTCTTTTTAACACTAATCAGCATCCTATTCACCCTTTTCTGCATCTGTTATCTGTCCCCTATTATTGGAATAAGAGCTCCATGAGGATAGGGATTTTTGTCTTTTTGTTTATAGCTACAGCTCCAATACCTAGAACAGTTCCTGGCACATAAATACATATTTTATTATCAATGAATATTTAACATTCTCTCTTTTTTTCAAGATATATTTATTTGAGAGAGAGCGCGCACACGTGAGCGGGGCGAGGGGCAGAGGGAGGGAGAGAATCCTCTAGCAGACACCGTGCTGAGTGTGGAGCCCCTCACCAGGCTCAATCCCAGGACCCTAAAATCAGGACCTGAGCCAAAATTAAGAGTGGGTGGCTTAACCGACTGAGCCACACAGGGACTCCCTGACATTCTTTTTCATAATTTTGTATGTGTATGTGTATTTGAAGGTATCATTTTAATTGGTTGCCTATGGATGGACATTTGTTTCCTATTTTTTGGTATAACAAGCATCCTTATATTCCTGGTGGGACAGTCTACCTTGTGTGAATGGAGGTGTCGGTTCCTGAATTCCCCACGGAAGATTTACCTGAGTATCTGCACTCCAGTAAAGATAGAAGAAAAATAGAAAGCAGAAAGCATTTTATTAAGGACAGTATACTTTCAAGGTGAGAGAGTAGGCTGGCCCAGAATTGGCAACCGCTCTAAGATTAGAGGGGTTCTTTCTCTTTATGGGGGGGGGGGTCTTCTTCATAGAGGCGTGGTCTCTAATGGAGGCTGCTTCCAATCATTTGGGGGACTCCTCCCACAGGTTGGGAGGGGGAGTTTTTGACCCTGCAAGCTTTGGACCAAAACTGTCAGGGCAGCCTTTGTCCATGGGGCGGGGCTAAAGGCGTAATGCAAATATATTACAATGAGACTAGGGGTTACCCTGGGGCAGAGGTGGAAGAGAAAAGCCAGTTCTACACCTGTGGCTCTTTGTCTGTTAGCCCCAGGGTCTTGGAAGCCACAAAGTCAGGATGTTATGTCCCCAGGCTTCTAATGTGCAACCTATTTATCACCTTCCTTGTCTCCAGCTCACATCTAACTAAATGCCTACTCTATCACTTACTGGTACACTCCCCTCCCCCCGCAAAGAGCATTTATCTACATAGAAAGCTGTGATCACAAAGACAGCATGGTACTGGCACAAAAACAGACACATGGACCAATGGAACAGA
>NC_048222.1:51315119-51332306 GCF_002007445.2 Ailuropoda melanoleuca | reverse complement strand
AAAAAAAAAAAAAGAAAGCCTAGGTCAGAGGGCTCTTAAAATTTGGAAGATAATATTGAATGCTCTCTAAAATGTTTTACCAATTAACACTCAACAACAACCAATAAGATACTGATTTCACTACACCCTTGTCAAAAATAATCTTTACCAGTCGAGGTTAAAATTTATTTCATTATTATTTTAACTTGCATTTATTTAATTATGATTTTTTTTGGTTTTAGATTTGCTGTTTTGCTTGGAACTGCATTTCCCTCTTCAAAATTGTTTTTCAACAATTTTTCTCCATTATTTTTACAGTATTTTTCACATTAGAATTTTCAACTATCTGGAATTTACTTAAGTATAAATGACATAGGATTCCAGTTTTGTTTTGCTTTTTTCTAATAAAATATGTTGAATAAGGCATCATTTTCCCCACTAATTCAAAATATCACTTCTTTTCGGGCTTGTCTCTGGACTTTCTACTTTATTTATAAATGTGCCACTTCCAAAAATGTTTAAATTGTTGTCATTTTTTAAATAACTAGCTTTACCTGCAGCCTTCCTCTTTCTCAGACTTCTTACTCATTGTTTCTCTGGCCATTCTTTAAAGTTTATTTTTTCAGTGTAACTTTAGAATGTTTGTCTAATTAGAATCTACAAATACGTGTAATTTTTCCTTTTATCTGATAATTATATTTACTTTTCTTCTCTAATCATTTGACTAGTAATTCCAGAACAATGTTAACAACAAAGGCACATACCAGAAATATTAGTAATAAACGTTTGTCCAATACTTCATTGTCAAACAGGAGACTGACAATTATTTCACCCTTGTTTAATCCTCTCCCTCTCTTATACCCACTAACAATTATAGAAGAGTCTCACCAGTCCTCCGAAGCTATTTACACAATGCCTTCTCAACTGTTTTATCCTGCTACTTAAACAAATTTCCTGCTCTTCTCACTTACACAATCAGGCAGCATCCCCCTCTTACCTTCAATGTCAGAGGCCACATCCCTTATCTGTGCTCTTAATCCTGTACCCTAAGGTTTCACTGGGGGCTTTGTTCCTTTCAGGCTGTAAGCATATTCAGTGCTTTACTCTAGGCTGAATGGATGAGTAGCCTGTCTTCAAAGCTTTTTTTCTTTCCAATTATTACAGCAGAATACATGAGAAAAGAGAAAAAGACATATATTCCACATCCAATAAATTGAGCTAAAATCTTGGAAATATTTCATTTATCCTGCTTGAGACTTATGATTCCTAAATCTGAAAGTATGTGTTTTATCATACTAAAAAATCCTCAGCTCTTCTCTTTTTATATATTGCTTTTCTCTAATTTCTTCTTCTAGAATTCCTACTGGATGTAAACTGAAGCTCTTATCTTTCCTCTGTATCTCTTCTCTTACTTGCTCCTTATCTCTGCCCAAGTCTGTGTAATGTCCTCCAACCTAGCTTCTGGTTCACTAATTCTCTGCGTCAAACTTGCCATTTAACTTTTGACCATTAAGATTTGAATATCAATGGCTATATTTTTCATAAATGAAATCTTTTTTCAAACATCTTGTATCTTTACTAATGCCTTCTTTTTCCAGATGTTTCTATTCCTTTTACGTTTGTAATTTTCTTAAACATGTTTACTTTATGGTCCCCATCTGGTAAATATATTATTTGAAATCCTTAAGTGTAAAATACTGCTGCTTTGGGTTTACTAACCCTTGTTCATGATTGAGACTGAGGGAGTAGGGAAGGAACAGGTTGTCATTTTTAATTGTGAGTTCATCCTTAGTAGAGTGTTTTCTGGAAGAGTCTTGTAAAGGGTGGGTGGAGATGTTCTGAATTTTGCTTTCCTTCTACTAAGTAGTTCAGAGGTATTACCAACCACAGATCACTTTTTTATGTTAACTTTTTGGCTTAGCCATTCTCAGACAAAAAAAAAAAAATAGGTACTATAAATTTGAACCCTAAACGTGGGTAAAAGGTTATACATTTCTCAGGAAAGACTAAGACATAGAGTGGGCCCTGGATTTTTATCTGTTTGTGGGAGAGGGCTTCTCCATTCCAGTGCCCTACCTCCACCATACCCAAGACTTTCTCTCCTAATGGCATATAGTCACTAAAACCAAGCACCTTGATTACTAATACTGGCAAAATGAAACCAAAAGCAAACCACACTTGGTATCAGGTTGTTGAAATTTCTCTCTGTTGCTGCCGTTGCTGTTGCCCTTGTTATTGCCTGTTCTGTGGGGGGGAAGGGGGGTCACAGGATATTTCCCTTACTTTATTGAGAGATCAACACTACATTTAAAAAATACATTCATTCTATTCAGCATCTCTAACTGTTTTATAGTGGAAGAACTTTCCAGTTATATAGTCACCAATATTGCCAAAAATAGAAGACCTGGAAATACCATACAGAAATTTCCAGCTTATAAAAATGTCAGTCAAAACATTCCCTTTGAACATTTCTTAGATTGTGAGCAATCTTGACATCAACTTTAAGATACAGGATGTACTTTTCAGATTTCCTAATTTCTCACATAAACCATAAACATAATGTGAGCCTGTCTAAACATTTTTGAAGCTTTTAATTTTTAAATTCTACTCCTCTTTGAACATGAACAGTGACTCCTATCTGAAAACTCATTCAGTTGACCCTGCTGCGACCAAAGTCCTCTGTGCAGTCCACCAATAACCTGCTGGGTAGCAGCCCTTTTCTGTGTAGTAGCGACACAATTTTGAAGAAAGCTGCCTGAGTCCCATTTGTCATGGGATTTTTATCTTTTTTTTTAAAGATTTATTTATTTTATTCATTTGAGAGAGAGACAGCACAAGTGGGAGGGGCAGAGGGAGAGGCAGAATCTCAAGCAGACTCCATGCTGAGCAGAACCCCAAGAACACCTCAGAAGGAGAGGTATAATGAAGTTATATTCACATACAAACTTGGCAGACTAGACCACTTTTTAATTATAAGCTTAATTGGCACAAAATTCACTGAGGATACACTTCACTTTTACACAGTCTTATAAATAGAAGAATACATTGATGCACAAAAAATGATACTTTGATACCAAATTCAAACAAAGTCTTCCAAAGAGAATACAGGTTATTTATTTCAATAATTAAAGATGGTTCTTTCATGTGCATTATATCATGTATATGTTTAATTGTGTATTATGCTTAAAGCCAATGGGATATGCAGCTAATTGCTCATTTGGTTCTTGAAAAAAGTGAAACATACAAATATTGTCTTCTTTTTAACTACATAATAGACCATAAAAAATGCTGCCTAATACGTAGCTATAAAATTATGATTTGCTCCACTGACATCTACGGCAACTTTAGAAGGCACTGCTTGTGATTAGGACCCTGCCCTTGTAATGTCTGGATTTTTTCCTTACTGGAATACACAATTCAAATGCACAGGACTCAATGACTTCCTTAGTATTTAAAAGAAGTCTTCATTTCAAGGATAGAAACATGTAAGATCTCACTAATCACAGCTAAGTTTTTTAAGGTAGTTGTAGGAAAGATGTGGCAAAGAAATAGGATACTCGATAAAAAGCTATTTGAAAATTACCATGTAAAAGTAATTACTTCCATCATAGCTGTATTTTTCTAATTACAGTTCTTCCAATCATATGCCACCACAAAATATATTTATTTTTATTCTTTGTTTAAATTACCATGAATGGTAATTCTTCCTAAATAGCCATTAAGCTCTTTGGAAATTTTAATCTTACTTAAACTGCTTTAATAAATAAGAATGTTTCCCTATGACCTTTATAAACACCTGCCATAAGCATATTTTAAAACTACCTTTAATTTGATATAAAGACACTAAGGCAAGGCAGAGGAATCCATGACCTTGGCAAGACCCAGCAAGTACAATAAATGCCTGTGATCTCAATAAAAAATATAGGCTATTTAAGTCTTCATTTTTCCTATATTGAGCTATAGTATAAATGTAACTGCTTAAATACAAACATTTTTCTTCTACCACATAGCAAACATTTTATGTAATTAAAATCTAATTTCTTCAATTCCACCAATGTAAAAATGAAACAAGTTGCAAATATCAATAATATAAAGCGTGATGGTGAAGACAAAAGATTAGCAGTTCACAAGCTAATTAAAACCGCAGTCTGAGGATGCCAGACCAACATTATAAATATGAAAAAAAGAAGCTAAATGCTTACTTATCACAAATAACTTCAGCATAAGCACCAGCTATGTTCAAATGTGGCCAGCATGTAGGCCAAGTATAAATGCACAGATTACAGTGAAATAAAGCCATAAAAATCTAATTCCCTGATCCTTCAATCAATCCTTCAGAGCAGTGGGAATATAGCAGGGAGCTAGAAGCCCCACTTCAGCTGTTCATACTACATTAAGACACCCTTAACCTCATCCCCAATCCCCTTCCTACCACAAGAGTCACAGTGAGTCTACAATTGGTCAACCCACTTTATCCAGAGTCTATAGATAAAACCATTAAGTTATGCTATATTCATTTTAAAGAGATTGTTTATATAAATTAATACTCAAGGACATTGAACTGATGTTTATGTATATTCTTATTTAACATTCAAGTGGTTTAGATGGCATTTTACAAGGTTACCCACAGTACAAGTAGGGTTTTTTAATTTGGATTAAAGATTGATAGTTTTACAATTGTATCTAAGATTCTGAGTGTTAGACTCTGGACTGATGTAAGTTAAGGCAGGTGGTGGTATCCTCAGTCATTCTACATCATACATGCACTCTTCTGTGACTACAAAACCCTCAATCCTGAAACATCTGCTGCCATGGGCTAAGGTTTTATAAGGCACTTTTGGCTATGTGAAATATTTCTCATAACTCGCGGGCTGAATCTTAAATATTTACAAAGCTGCAGCAAAGAAATTTTAAAACCAGATAGGTCTAAGTGGGACGGTAGAAGCAGTTTGTACACAATGCCTGTTCATCTCTCTCTGAGCCACGTATCATCCATAGAAAAGATCACAGACACGGGCCACTTGAGTTACTGTGTAGCTCACTGGACTCTTCAACAGCCACAGATCCCCTTCTCCTTTTCTTCATTCAAGTGATCTGTGGAGGTATGACCATTGGATCGGACCACTCCTTCAGGAATCCAGGATTTGTCTACACACCGTTCCATTCGCTTCATTATCAGGTCCAGGAGCATCTCGATTGCTTCGCTTATGTTTGTCCCATTGGCAGCGCTAGTTTCAAAGTAGGGGATTCTGCAAGACAGAGACAACTCAGGTAGCAACATATGGAGGGAAAAGACAGTGACCTTTGCCCTTCATAATTCAACTTCAAAAATGAGTATAAATATGTAAGACAACAAAAACACTTTACCACAGGGGAACCTGGGTGGCTCAGTCGGTTAAGCATCTGCCTTCAGCTCAGGTCGTGATCCCAGGATCCTGAGATCCAGCCCGGCATTGGGCTCCCTGCTTGTCAAGCAGCCTGCTCCCCCCTTCCTCTGCCCCTCCTCCTGCTTATGCTTGTTCTCTCTTTCATGAATAAATAACATCTTTAAAAAAAAAAAAACACTACCACAGGGTACATTAAAAAGTAAAAAAGACAATAAAATAATTAACACTGAATTCTTAATAGAGAAAAACCTCTGGAAATTTTCATTCCCATTTCAGATGATTAAACTGAGGCTCAGAAAGATGAAGCAATTTGCCCAATCTCATAAAGATAGAAAGTAGCAGTGCTAGGATTTGAATCCACAGCTGCTTGATTCCAGCATAACCAATTTAACCAGAAACTCTACTGGTTCCAAACTAACTTACTTTGTGTGAGGATTTCCAAAACAAATCCCTTTCGCTTGCTGCACTTGGGGGAGAGAGGGAATGACGTTAGAGAGGAATGCAAGCTCATTGGCTGTGTTTGTCAAAGGTTTTGCCACATGTCATAAACTTGAAAACATTCCGAAATCTACAGCATCTCAGAGTTTCCCAAGGACATCAGTCTTTTGTTATCCAAGGACCTTGGTATATGTTTAATTGTTTAATAACTCACAAAACAGTTTCAAAACCATAAGGCTGCTTTTCACATAATTTTGAGGTCGGTCTTCTTGCAGTGGGTTAGTCTTTGCAAGAGGATTAATCAACTTCCACATTCTTCCTGCTTCTTAATAAAGCCATGAAAACAGTGATAAAACTTTATTTTCTCAAAATAATTGAGTTTATTTCTACCATTTAGTAAGAAATCTGACCAAAATGCTCTGAGATATAAGAACTGCAAAAGAAAGTTGTTTGAGAACCTCAGGGGGTCCTGAAATTGAATTCAGTAAAGTGTTCCTTACATTTATAGGGCCTTTAAAATCCTCCACCACTATTACTTCTCTTGGAGAACATTTGTTTTCCTGTGTTCTCCTAGCATGTTAACACTACATCAGTGACTGATTACAATGTCAGTTACTCTTTTATTATTTCTTGGCTAAGAGCAGCTTCCACAACGAGAGCTTTTATAGATTTTTTTTTTAACTTCCTAGTACTTTTACCGATCTTTCCACAATTGCTTTGCATCTCATGCCACTAAGAAGCACATGACGGGGAGCATGTATAGGAATGGAAGGCTATTTCTCCGTTATGATTCTTCATGATGCCGTCTTATTATTTGCACACATCCTGTAGGAGCTGATAGGCCTTGCAAATGGACCTCTGCAATTCTCTCCTGCTTTAGGACAGCTCTTAAAAACTGGCTGAGGAACTCCTAATTCATTTGAGCATTTATCCACCCACCTGTGAGTGCAAGACATGATTGCTCCCCTGATTCCACCATGCCTGTGTTCAGACCCCTCATACTGACTCTAAGATATCTTAATCAGAGAATGGTATGCTGAGCAAAATACATGGTCTTCATGTTTTTAAACCTCCTGCCTGGCTACGTCTTCAGTTGTTGTCAATCTTCTTAATACCATCTTTACCTGCTGTCTTATCCACAAAATGAAGATAATGCCTCTTTCCCATTTCCCTGGTCACCTGCAGTATTTGATTACCAAGTATTAAGAGGGCATGCTTTGTGGGGATTCAACATTTATCTATCAAATACTTATGATGTTATTAAGCTAAATCACCGTAACGGTATGTGGTACTGCCATTGTTACAGGAATACTTTTAAATTGAGAATTCTCAAAATTCAATACTTACATTTCCTTCATCCTACTCTTTCTCAACTACACCATGAAGAATCATTTAATGTCTGCAGAACATTTCTCATACTTAAAAAGAAGGATTAATCATTCTATCACCATTCAGAAATACATTGTTTCATGGAAAAGCAACTGAAAAACTCATCCCTCTCCCCAAGAATAATAAGCTGAAATTGGAAATACAAAGAGAGAGAGAGAAAGGAGGAGGAGGAAGAGGAAGAGAGGAGGGAGGAAAGAAGGGAAGAAGGAATGGGAAGGGAAGGGGAAGAAAGAAAAGCCGTTGAACAGAAGAACTTTCTCATCACAGTAATGCACATCTAATTTTTTAAATCCCCTCAAAGTCCATTATAAAGAGCTTTTGATTCAAATCCTGAGCTTCACTGAATTCCTCAACTGAATCTCCATTAAGCTATTTCTACTTTCCATAGTTTTTCCCTCTCAGCTCCTGAAAATTGCCTCAGTTTTTTGAGGCATAAATGAGAAATCATAGTTGAAAATACTTTTTAAAACCATAAAAATCCATGCATAGAAGTTATAAACATCTTAGACAATGGTTAAGAGACATAACCTCTGAAGCCAGGCTGCCTGGATTCAAATCCTAGTACGACTTCTTACCAACTCTATAACCCTGGCAACCCGTTAAACTCTGTGCCTCAGTTGCTTTATCCATAAAACTAAATAGTTATCAGCACCTTCTTCTAAGAATTAAATAAGTTAACATTTAAAGTGTTTATCTCAGAATCTAACACATAGAAAATGTGTTATTTTTGACATTGTGTCACTGATAAATGTTTCCTATTTCCAACACAGAATAGGTTAGGTTACAAAAGTTTGCTTGTAATTTTGTTGTTTAACACTCAGGACACATCATCCCATAGAAACAATATCACTGAGTCATGGACGGTCATAGCCCCAAGAGACCTGAGCAACATTAAAAACATTAAATTCCCAGACTAGCTTACAAACTATTGATTTAATCCATAAGGTAGCTGACCTACAGTACTGCCCTAAATTCTAGTACCTGGGACCATGTTTCCTTTCCTAGGTCAAGGATGGCTCACTTAGACCTGTCCTTGCTGAAGTGCTTCGTGCTCCAAAGAATATACCTACCGTGCATCCTCATTGGATTCCTCATTGCCCCAAGTGATTTTCACCAAATGCAGAGAGAAATGGATCTCACGTCACTGATTAATACTAAGGTATAAACGACTGGTGCCTCCAGCAGACCTATAAGCTATTGTCTAATATATTTACTAACTTAAGCAAGTTTTTAATTGATAGAACTTCAGAGTATAGGAATTAAGTTATAGATTTTTAAGTCACTCGTGTTAATATTGTATATCTTTTAATAAGATGTAGTTTAGATTTAGAACTCCAAATTCAAGTTAACAACCTTCTCTC
Source organism: Ailuropoda melanoleuca (assembly GCF_002007445.2). Classification (NCBI taxonomy): domain Eukaryota; kingdom Metazoa; phylum Chordata; class Mammalia; order Carnivora; family Ursidae; genus Ailuropoda; species Ailuropoda melanoleuca. The sequence continues at coordinate 51,323,752 of NC_048222.1, read as the reverse complement.
CTTCAAAAGATATTTTCCCGCCATCTGTGAACCTCCTGGTCATGTAACTGGGAGTCTGGTTAACAATCTTAATCTTTTAGAAGGCATTTGGGCTACATTATCCGAACACTTCTGCATACCTGTAAAGAGGGTAACAGTGGTTCATGGGGTCATGGCAAGGAGGAAATGAGATAATACGCGCTAAGGACTTAGCACAAGCCTAGCATCCAGTAGTGCTCAATAAATCCTAATGTAATGGGTTTTTTCCTTCTCTAATATTCTGCTTTTCCTAAAACTTTCTATGCAAAAATTTAGTAAAGTTAGCTTACATTCAAGAGGAACAACTCTCCCCCTTTTTAAACCTAAAGAGAGTGATACTGTTCCTTCTCTCCACATGGTGGTGCTAACGTAGCATTACTTGGGGCAATATCCCCAAACCTTTGAAAAAATCCTGTGCAGCTAATTGTGGTATCAATCTAAAAATGACCATGCAACAGCTGTTTGGAATACATGCAGAACACCAATTCTGGTACATTTTTTAAAACTAAATAGGTTAATAACAGATTTTAAAGTAAATAAAATGAGCAAAATGGCAAACTATTCCAAATCAATGATGGGGGCAGGGGGTACCATTATCATTTGAAGTTTTTCACGAGGATATCTATATCCTGCTCATGCAACAGGTCAGAATCCCCATCAAGCTGATTTCTTTATTATTTATTTCCACAAAACTAGAAGATCCTAGATTACAGTTAGAGGTGTCAGGAATGAAAGCAAGTGTATTTGATAGTTCTGTCAAATGGTTCTAGATCTTTGGCTCACATGTGGATCCAAATATCGTGGAAAATGTTTTCACTAAATTAAGAAACGAGTCTCACTACTTTTCATAGTCTGTTGAATGCTAAATGAACAAGCACTTACAAGAAGGGGCTAGTGTCTGGACTGTTTCAACCTAGGAGACTGTGCCAAATAAAATCGAGATCCTCTGTTGAGTTGTGTGGGGTTCTGAAAATCAGTCTCATATGTTTAGTTTTAGCTTATGTGTGTTTTAAAACATGCCTGCCCAATGATACATTATTATTTCTTGAATGAAGGATGTCATGAAGTATGCAAAGAACCAAATTTTCAAGATCAAGCTATTCATGCCACATTTCAGCTAGTTCACACTAGATAGGACACTGAGCATTCTGCTGAGCTAAGCCACTTGAAACCCAGAAATGGTCTGTACTCATATTATTAATGTCGTAAGTAAATGTTTTTAACACATTCTTTAATCCAGAAACGCTTGAGCACTTTCCTCATCAATAGCCAGCATGCTTCAGTGGGGTAAAAGTCATCTTAAATTTGCTGCCCTTAAGAAAGTAGATCTTAAAAATTCTCATCAGAAGAAAAAAAATTGGCGTGCCTGGGTGGCTCAGTTGGTTAGGCATCTGCCTTAGCTCGGTGATAATCCCAGAGTCCTGGGATCAAGCCCCACATCGGATTCCCTGCTCAGCGGGAAGCCTGCTTCTCCCTCTCCTTCTGCAGCTCCCCCTGCTTGTGCTCATTCTTTATTTTTCTTTCTCTGTGTCAAATAAAAGAGTAAATCTTTAAAAAAAATTATAACTGTACATGGTGACGGATGTTTAACCAAACTTATTGTGATCATTTTGCAATATAGACACATACCCAATCATTACATTGTACACCTAAAACTAATACAATGTCATATATCAATTACTTCTCAATTTTAAAAAAATGTTCTACCCATTCCTTTGTATAGCACATGAAATCTGTACACACTCGATTATCACGCTTTCATCGTATTCACAATTTCCTGTATTTCCTTCAACTCAGAATCAAAAACAAAAGGCTTATAATGACCACCAACTATCCTGTGTGAAAAAAGGAGAGGGGGAGCACATTTAGATGCAGCCATTTTTACTCACCAAGTCCTCTGCCTGCCCACTTATGGCTGGTACTCCCTCACTACCAATCCCAGTGTCCCTTCCCAGTCTATATCACAGCTGATTTAATCAATTTTGAGAGAGAAAAAACATCCTCCCTCCTCAAACATGGATTTTCCAGTGATGAGTCATTAAGCACATTTCCCTCATCCCATGCATGGCACAGTAGACAACTGCCTCATATCCTGTGCATAATGATTTATCAACTCTACTGTCAAGGAAAGTATCTGCCAGCGTGCACACCTGTAGTAACTTGGTTCTCAAAGTGTTATCTTCAACCACCTGCAGGAGAAACATCTGGGAATCAGTTAGGAACAAATTTCTGGGTTCCACCCCAGACCTACTGAATGAGAAATTCCTTGGGAGCCAGAGTTCAGGTGATTTTGATACACATTAAGGTTTGAGATCCAACAGTATCACCTCAAAGACAATGTTGTCAAGGCTGGTTCTGTTTGCTCTTTGAACATATTTGACTTGGTAGCTTTTTCTAAAGTGTTTCGGCAATAGTGTAGCCCATTCTCATTTTGACTGGTAGGAGGACAAGTTTGGACAAACTTCTGTTTTGCTCCTTTCTCTGATTTCATTGACAATATTATTCAATACAACATACTAGAAAGCATTATTTTGCCCTTGTTCTAGAAAAACCTAAAAATTACAGGGAACTAGAAGTAAATGGATTCTTAGTCTAATAAACATAAAATTTCTGACACTCTTTATCATACATTCAATTCACCCTTTCCATTTTGGCTGCTGCATGAAAGTCTTATTATCAGATTTACTTGTCCTCACAGATTTATTTTCCGTATTTGTCTGTAACATGCTCTTTATTAGGTTTGCAAAGTTTCTCTGAGACATAGTCTTTCACTCTCCAAGTGCATGTATATTTAAAAGAAGCACTTATGAACCAATGATTCATTTTTAGGTACTGGGGAGAAGAGGCTGCACAATAGTAACAAAAAATGCAAATTTATCAGACAACATACAAATGATAGAAAGATGTGCCATAAACCATACTCTATTTTACCGCGATTAGCGTGGAAATGAACTGAACAACATACATGTGCAGTCAGTGAAAATATTATGATTAAAAATTTACAAAATTCTGTGAAAATAATCATTAAATTTATATGTCAAATTTGTGAAATGTGTATGCACTAAACTGTTTCTTTTTGCTTCTGAAATTGCCAAACAGCGTACAGAACTATATATTTTAAAGACTTATTTATTTGAGAGAGAGAAAGCAAGTGTATGTGCATGGTTGGGGAGGGATAGGGAGAGAGAGAATCTTAAGCAGGCTCCATGCCGAGCAAGGAGCCTGACTCGGGGCTTGATTTCACGACCCTGGTATCATGACCTGAGCTGAAACCTAGAGTCGGACACTTAACCAACAGAGCCACCCAGGTGCCCTGAGAACAATATTTTATGCTTCCTAATTCCTAAGGAAATTGTTTCTATCTCTTTCCTTTCTTTTCCAATAGATTCCATTATCTGATCTGCTAATCCCTTCTCTCATTTTAACTTAATTCAGAAACCTGAGGTTGAGCCCCTCTTATGAAGTACTCCCCAGACCTTGTGAGCTGGGCACAGATTAAAGACAATCCCTGGCTCCCCAGACTCTGCCTACAGACAGAAGGCACTGTTGGGCTCTCTGACACCAGGCAGGAAGTGCAATCCTGAGAACCAGAACAGAAGAAACAAACAAAAGGCTGAAGAAACCGAGTGGGGGAAGAAGTCCATCCTGGCTCCCCTCCAGTACTTGAGAACATACTTGTTGGATCTAGCTAACTCCCCTAGATGCCCTATTTCTTTCGGCCTCACTACCATACTTCTCAAAAGCATGATCTAGATCCACGGTTTCCATTGCTTCATCACTTACTTCCTCCTTGCCCCCTTGCAACACAGCTCCCAGTTTCGACACTTCAGTATTCTCTGTGGTATCTGGCCTCCTTCTTTCCTTCCTACTACATTACCCGAGTGCCTCTCCAGAGTAGAAGAGCATGTCAGAACGGCCTGTGGGGCTTTGCCAGCCTCCACCTCAGAATCACTACTCCAGGCCAATTCTGTCAGAAGCTCAGAAGAGAGGCCCAGGTCCAAGTATTTGCTAAAAGCTCCCCAGAAACTTCTAACATGACAATCATGTGGAGAGCTTCTAAAAGACACCAATGTCCAGGCCCCCACCTGTGGTGGTTTTGTAACATATCAACTTGGTTAGGTTGAACAACATTTCCCAGAATTTCCTTTCTGGTTAGGGTGGATCACAGGAGAGATTTGGGGGAGTTTGGGGAGTGGAAGTGAAGCAGCAGCCATTCAGTAGCTGTCATACACCACTGCTTACCTGCTGGCTCTTCTGGTTGGTATAAACCAGCAACCAGACCTGTTCCTGTGATCCTCCTTCGGTTTCTCTAACTCCTTGGGCAGGTGCGTGTGCTTAGCTCTGTGATAAAGTTCCCTGGCTTCTCTAGGATACCCACACCATCCAGGTCAGAGGCAACAAGCACTGACGCAGGTCTCATTCTGTCATTATGAGTCCTAGCGGGTGTTTGCTGGTGTTTGCTCTCTCCACCTTAAACCCACCTTCCCTTTATGACTGCCTGACCTGTGGACTTCAAGTTTCAGTGCCAAAATTAACACCTTAGAGACTGCTTAAGCAGCTCCCACAGTGCGTAGGGTCAAATACCTATAACAAATCCCTTTATATGTAAATATGTTTCTTCCACTGAATCTTGCCTGATAAACCATTCCAGACCAATGACCTCAGAAGCTCAGAGGTGAGGCCCAGACACAAGCATTTGTTAAAAGCTCCTTAGGTGCTTCTAACATGGTTAAGCACCATCTACCCTAGAGTGAAAATCTCCACATCCTATTGCAAATATGCGCCCGAGTAAGCCAATAGAGCTGATGGGAATAGATACACTCCCCAACCCCATGCTGCCTTGCCCTACCCCTAGAATTGAAAAAGATTTAAAATCCTGTTCTGCCCCCACCCTACCTATTTTCTCTGATTTACTCCCTTTTCTTTTCCACAAATACAGCCCCTACCCATCTAACAGATCACCACAATTTCCCTGTCTCTAGTATTTCCTCCCTTCACTTCACCCCACCAACCACCCCCAGATGGATCTTGAGATAGTCCTTGCATCCCTCCACGTTCAAAGGATTTCAGCAACTCTCCTTACCTGGTATTCTAAACTCTCCGGACTCTGACGTCTCCCCACCCGGCCAACCTAATCCTTCTACTGCCTTCCCAATGTGAAAGCTATCCTTGAGTGTGCTCTGGTCCTCCATCAGCCCAAGGAAGAACAAAGCAGTTGCCACACAATAAAAAGAGAAAGGCCCTCCTCTGGCTTCCTTGGATTCTGCCTAAAAACCAGAGCCAGTAGCTGGGTAACATTCCCTACATACCACCTCTCTCTCCACCTCCCCTTCCTTCTCAACTCCACTTGCTGCCTCCCACTTATATTAAGGGTAACTAATATATACACATTTGAGTTCTCGTATTAGAGGCAGAAAGAAAGTAAAGCACAAATTCCTTTGTAGAGGTGCCCTTGACATTTTTAATAAGCAGCAGGCTAACTCCTTTTTTCATGTCCAGTTAATGCTACCGTGATCCTGTTCCCAGAGTTCAAGGAACAGTATTTAGATGATTCTCCACCACAAAAACACAAACTAAACCAAGGGAATCTTCACACTCACGCTCCTCTCCCAGCATAGAAATTTCAAAGCCGATAGGCCTTCTTGTATGCTGGGGCTCTCAACAGCAGCACATGAACTGGCTTTGAAATTTTCTCACTGAGTAGAGAGAATTTTCCTACCCCATGCATCTCCTACTTGCATCCTGGGAAAGCAGCCTTATATAGTTAGGGCATTTGCCCTCAGAGGTGTCTTTCTTTAAACACCAAGAGATTGAGAAAATGGGACTGAAGCATGGCCCTCACCCCATGTTTTTCCTAGGGTTCCCACTACCACATAATATGAACATGTAAAGTAGGTATTTATACCTCCCAAGGCCTACATCTGAGTGTGTTGTTTCATCTTTTAGCTTTTGCATTTTCTGTTATCCATTCATGTGCTAACATTTGAATTGGGAATGTTTTCTCTGGATTTCTCCACAAAAATACTCACCCATATTTCTCTGCAAGTCCTCTTGCTTCCTCCTCTTTTACGACTCTCTGGTCTTCCAGATCGCTCTTATTTCCACATAACACTATATCTGGGTTTTCACAATATGCATGCATTTGTAGCTGGCCTATAAGAAAAATTATTATAGGTAAATAATATGTGTGTGATCAATGGAGAATATATGCAAAAGTGCTCTGAAAACTGTAAGTGGATATCAGGACCTAAGGAAATGATACAATGCTTTTGAAGCATCAATAACCTAGTATGCAAAACTGAATGGAAGGGACAGAGATGTAAGACTTATCCTTAAGCACATATCCCATCTTACTTATATCAGAGAGGAATGGGAGAATTCACTAACCCTCCAAAAGTGCACGTGTGCATGTGAGCGACCATGTGTGCACACACCTGTGACTATCCTTCTATCGAAGGCCCTTTGAAAAAAGCTTGGAGAATTTTTACCGCTTATTGCTCATCTTAAAGCTCTGTTTTTCGTATAGTGTCTCCTCACAGCAATATTTTTAAAAGAACTGTCTTCCTACAAACCAGATTGTTTCTACCTGACATGTTTTCACATTTTTCTATGATCCTGAGGCAGAATCAATTCAATTCAAATAAGCAAGATTTAAGATTAAGTGAGAAAACCCAGAATAAATAGGAACTGACTCTGTCACCAGAATCAAGGGGAAGCGGAAGACAATTCTTATTCCACAGCTTTTATTTCTTTTCATCTGAAACCCTGTAAACACATACTTTAAAAAAGCAACTAAATTAAGCAAAAAGAGCTTCACTAAGCTAAATCATCTCCCAAAGCAGTAAGATACAGCTTTATGTCTTATTCATCACACCCCATAATGAAATTAAAGCAGCCCAAACTTTCACAGTAAGACATACCTCAAAGTTGGCATGTCCTAATTTATTTTTTTAGCATGGTTAACCAGAAAAGTGTTGACATTTTAGTTCCTCATTACAAAGTCAGGTTCATTTTATCTTATCAGGAGAAAATCTAGTCAGCAAGCACTCACTGATCATTAACATAGGCCAGATACTTGGTGCAGAATTTCAGGGCCCTGACCTTTGCCCTCAAGGGACAACCAGGGAACAAGGCCTATATAGGCAAAACCAAACTGCGTGTGTTTCCAGTAACTGCCATGTGCTTTCTTTCCCCCAGGCTGGCACACAGGCTGTCCCCACGTGCTTGAATACCCAACCACAACCTTCCTTCCAGAAATCCCCACCCTTCTTTTAAAAGACTTGCATCTCAGCTACCCCTACCGTGAAACCTTTTTGGTCTCCAGAGTGGCTCTATGCTCTCTTAACCCCCCATATGTCCAGTGTCATGATTACGAGCACAAACTCAGGACTGTGTCCAAGGTTGAACCCCGGCTCTGCCGTTTACTAGCTGTGTGACCCTGAGGAAGTCGTTTTCCCATCCATAAGTGGTAATAACCGATGGTACTTACTTCAAAGAGTTAAGGTGTGGATTAAGTGAGTTAATTCAGGGATTCTCCAGGTGAGGTCCATGGGTCTTACCACCACCAGGGAACTTGTTAGAAATGCAAATTTTCAGGTCCCACCCCAGATCTACTGAGTCAGGAATGCTGGATTTGGAGCCCAAAATCTGTGTTTTAACAAGATCCCTGGGTGATTCAGATGCACGCTCATACTTGAGAACCACAAATTAATACGTTAAAGCATTTAGAAGTGCTGTGTAAGTATTACCAGGAATGATGTTTAATAGTATTTGTTTATTTTGGAGACTCCGGAAAATGTGATTATTGGTGATTTTTCCTTTTATTTCTTCCTTCCTAATTTTTCTACAAAGACTGAATTACTTCTATAAAAAGTAAATTAATCAATTCTCAAACAATCTCACTAAGAAAAAGACACATACATAAATAACTTCTACAACTCAGGGTGGTATGTGCTAAAAATCCTATGGGTGGTACAAAACATAATAGCAGTTAAGAGGAAGGAAAAAATTTAATCCAACTACAGTTACAGAAAATTTCACGGAGCCTATAATTTGCCAGATTTTAAAGAATAAGTAGAACTCTAACCAGTTTTAAAAAGGCGGTGGGACTAAGATACCACCTTATGCCAGTTAGAATGGCAAAAAATCAACAAGGCAGGAAACAGCAATTACTGGAGAGGATGTGGAGAAAGGGGATCCCTCCTACATTGTTGGCGGCAATGCAGGTTGGTGCAGCCACTCTGGAAAACAGTGTGGAGGTCCCTTAAAAAGTTAAAAATTGAGCTACCCTATGACAGCCATTGCACTACTGGGTGTTTACCCCGAAGATACAGACATAGTGAAGAGAAGGGCCATATGCACCCCAATGTTCATAGCAGCATTATCCACAATAGCTAAATCGTGGAAGGATCCGAGATGCCCTTCAACAGATGACTGGATTAAGAAGATGTGGTCCATATATACAATGGAATATTACTCAGCTATCAGAAAGAATGAATTCTCAACATTTGCTGCAACATGGACAGCACTGGAGGAGATAATGCTAAGGGAAATAAGTCAAGCAGAGAAAGACAATTATCATATGATTTCTCTCATCTATGGAACATAAGAACTAG